>NC_053024.1:591940403-592126719 GCF_003073215.2 Triticum urartu | reverse complement strand
GAGCATTCTTGTGTGACGAAAATGGAGCATGACCAAACTATATGATTTTGTAGGGATGAACTTTCTTTTGCCATGTTTTTTTGAGAAGACATGATTGCTTAGTTAGTATGCTTGAAGTATAATTATTTTTATGTCAATATTAAACTTTTGTCTTGAATCTTTTGGATCTGAACATTCATGCCATAATAAAGAAAATTACATTAAGAATAATGCTAGGTAGCATTCCAAATCAAAAATTCTGTTTTTATCATTTACCTACTCGAGGACGAGCAGGAATTAAGCTTGGGGATGCTTGATACGTCTCCAACGTATCTATAATTTTTGATTGTTCTGTGCTATTATATTATCTGTTTTGGATGTTAATGGGCTTATTTATACACTTTTATATTATTTTTGGGACTAACCTACTAACCCAAGGCCCAGTGCAAATTGATGTTTTTTTTTGCCTATTTCAGTGTTTCGCAGAAAAGGAATATCAAACGGAATGAAACCTTCGGGAGAGTTATTTTTGGAACAAACGTGATCCAGGGGACTTGGAGTGGACGTCAAGAAATCAACAAGGTGGCCACGAGGCAGGGGGGTGCACCTGCCCCCCTGGGCGCGCCCCCACCCTCGTGGGCCCCTCGTGGCTCCACCGACCTACTTCTTCCTCCTATATATATATATATATATCCATATACCCTCGAAACATCCAGGAGCACCACGAAACCCTATTTCCATCGCCGCAACCTTTTGTACCCAAGAGATCCCATCTTGGGGCCTTTTCTGGAGCTCCGCCGGAGGGGGAATCGATCACGGAGGGCCTCTACATCAACTCCATGGCCCCTCCGGTGATGTGTGAGTAGTTTACTTCAGACCTTCGGGTCCATAGTTATTATCTAGATGGCTTCTTCTCTCTCTTTGGATCTCAATACAAAGTTCTCCTCGATCTTCTTGGAGATCTATTTGATGTAACTCTTTTTGCGGTGTGTTTGTCGAATCTGATGAATTGTGGGTTTATGATCAAGTTTATCTATGAACAATATTTAATTCTTCTCTGAAATCTTTTATGTATGATTGGTTATCTTTGCAAGTTGCTTCGAATTATCAGTTTGGCTTGGCCTACTAGATTGATCTTTCTTGCAATGGGAGAAGTGCTTAGCTTTGGGTTCAATCTTGCAGTGTCCTTTCCCAGTGACAGTAGGGGCAGCAAGGCACGTATTGTATTGTTGCCATCGAGGATAAAAATATGGGGTTTATATCATATTGCTTGAGTTTATCCCTCTACATCATGTCATCTTGCCTAATGCGTAACTCTGTTCTTATGAACTTAATACTCTAGCTGCATGCTGGATAGCGGTCGATGTGTGGAGTAATAGTAGTAGATGCAGAATCGTTTCGGTCTACTTGTCTCGGACGTGATGCCTATATACATGATCATGCCTAGATATTCTCATAATTATGCACTTTTCAATCAATTGCTCGACAGTAATTTGTTCATCCACCGTAATACTTATGCTATCTTGAGAGAAGCCACTAGTGAAACCTATGGCCCTCGGGTCTATTCTCCATAATATTAATCTCCCATCAACAAGCTATTTCTATTACCATTTATTTTGCAATCTTTTACTTTCAATCTATATCATAAAAATACCAAAAATATTTATCTTATTATTATTATCTCTATCAGATCTCACTCTCGTAAGTGACCATGAAGGGATTGACAACCCCTTTATCGCGTTGGTTGCGAGGTTCTTATTTGTTTGTGTAGGTACGAGGGACTTGCGTGTAGTCTCCTACTGGATTGATACCTTGGTTCTCAAAAACTGAGGGAAATACTTACGCTACTTTGCTGCATCACCCTTTCCTCTTCAAGGGAAAACCAACGCAGTGCTCAAGAGGGAGCAATGACGAGGGAGAGTTCTGTCAGCACGACGGCGTGGCGACGGTGATGATGAAGCTACTAGCGCAGGGCTTCGCCTAAGCACTTATACGATATGACCGAGGTGGTAAACTGTGGAGAGGGGCACCGCACACGGCTAAGAGATGTCTGTTGTGCCTTTGGGGTGCCCCCGCCTCCGTATATAAAGGGGGGGAGGAGGTGGCCGGCCTAAGGGGGCACGCCATAAGGGGGAGTCCTACTTGGACTCCTAGTCCAAGTAGGATTCGGCCCCCCTTCCTCCCTTCCTTCCACCGGGGAGGGAAAAAGGGAAGGGAAAGAGAAGGAGAAGGAAAGAGGGGGGGCGCCCCCTCCCCTAGTCCAATTTGGTATGGGCAAGGGGGGCGCGCCCCTCTCACGTGGCCTTTCTCCTCTCCTCCAATAAGGCCCAATAGGCCCAATACTTCCCCCGTTGGGTTCCGGTAACCTCCCGGTACTCCCAAAAAATGCCCGAACCACTCAGAACCATTCCGATGTCCAAAGGAAACCTTCCAATATATGAATCTTTACCTCTCGACCATTTCGAGACTCCTCTTCATGTCCGTGATCTCATCCGGGAATCCGAACAAACTTCGGTCATCAAATCACATAACTCGTAATACAAATCGTCATTGAACGTTAAGCGTGCGGACCCTACGGGTTCGAGAACTATGTAGACATGACCGAGACACATATCCGGTGAATAACCAATAGCGGAACCTGGATGCTCATATTGGTTCCTACATATTCTACGAAGATCTTTATCGGTCAAACCGCATAACAACATACGTTATTCCCTTTGTCATCGGTATGTTACTTGCCTGAATTCGATCATTGGCATCATCACACCTAGTTCAATATCGTTACCAGCAAATCTCTTTACTTGTTCTGTAATTCATCATCCCACAACTAACTCATTATTCACATTGCTTGCAAGGCTTATAATGATGTGCATTACCGAGAGGGCCCAGAGATACCTCTCTGATACTCGGAGTGACAAATCCTAATCTTGATCTATGCCAACTCAACAAACACCATCGGAGACACCTGTAGAACATCTTTATAATCACCCAGTTACATTGTGACTTTTGATAGAACACAAAGTGTTCCTCTAGAAATTGGGAGTTGCATAATCTCATAGTCAGAGGAACATGTATAAGTCATGAAGAAAGCAATAGCTAACGGTTGGGTCTTGTCCATCACATCATTCTCCTAATAATGTGATCACATTCATCAAATGACAACACATGTCTATGGTTAGGAAACTTAACCATCTTTGATTAACGAGCTAGTCAAGTAGAGGCATACTAGGGACACTTTGTTTTGTCTATGTATTCACACATGTATCAAGTTTCCGGTTAATACAATTCTAGCATGAATAATAAATATTTATCATGATATAAGGAAATATAAATAACAACTTTATTATTGCCTATAGGGCATATAAGAAAGTCTGAGCGCTCGCATACTCAAAGCGACACTAGTGCAGAAACTCCTTTGGAAATCTCCAACACCGGTCCTCAAATCGTCTACGTACGTCTAGAGCGCGGGGTTCGGACCCCAGAAGCCATCCAACGCAGGCCTGTATCGGTTCGCTCGGCGATCCAGACTCACTTTTTTCTCGCAAACCGGAGACAAAGTAAGTGTGTGTGTTTGTGTGTGTGTGTGCGCGCGCTTTTGACTGATCCAGCCCGCCCAAGAATCCCACCACCCTCTCCCGTGCTTTCCATTGAAAGCCCGCGCTACTTGCCGCGCCACATTCATGCAGGACTAGAGCATGCAATGGCCGGCATTGAGGTCCGCAATTTGACTGGAAAGGAAGGCGGTGTTGAAGGACGTGACCTCTCGAACGTCGTCGCTTCAGTGCGGACGCCGCGTTCCGAGAAACCAACTCCGGCCGCTTCGTCGCATTAAAGCGGGTTGACCACCCCTTCGCCTGGCCTGGACATGGCTATATAAGTCGTGCGCCGGTGACGCACGGAGTCGCACCACCCTCCACGAGCACCATCCCCTCCCCCTCCAAGTCATCAACCTCGAGTACTTCCTCCTCCCCGAGCCTAGCGGCGATGCTGACGCCTTGGTTCTCCGCACCGACATGTGGAGACAGTGGAAGTTCCTCCTCAAGCAGATCTTGACACCGCTGCCCACACGTGTGAAGGAAGAGCCACCCTCCCCCATGTGCGTCCGTGCGACATCCCCACTCTAGCGGGTCAAGGACAAGCCCACGTCCCCGTTGTCGTGGATCTAAGACTGACAGTAGAATGGGGGTAGGTATGAGGAGGAAAGATCCTAGCTATGGAGTAGTTGTACACACGAGTTTTACGAGTTCAGGCCCTTCTCGGAGGAAGTAACAGCCCTACGTCTCGGTGCCCTGAGGCGGTCGATTGGATTATACGTGTGTGTGTGTGTGTTTACAAAAGTGCGAACCCCTGTCCCAAAGGAGGGGGTGGCTTATATAGAGTGCGCCAGGACCCCAGTTCCCCTCCGTTACACAGGGTTCAATGTTCATAAAGGTGGGGCGTTACTGGTAACGTCTACAATAAAGTGTTATAAATGCCCATAATGCTATGGTTTAAGTTGCGACCGTTGCAGGGTGGAGGGCTTCTCGTCTTCTGGTGGTCGAGTGTCTTCAAGGTGGTCGAGTGTCTTCAAGAAAGTCGAGTGAGCACATCTTCATGGTCGAGTGGATGATATTTTCTCTTCGACTGCTTCTGATTCTTTGTAAAGATGTCCTCGGGGAGGGTATGCTGGATAGGTCCATGACCCTACCCTAGGTACATAGCTTCATCATTAGCCCCCGAATGGATCAGGTTTCGAATAAGGAAGGGGTTGTGAACACTTCCAACCCACTCTTTGTGCTATGAATATGCCTTGTCCTGAAACAATGAGTTGAGGCGACGACGCCGACTCCTTTCTCAGTCGCCTTGGTCCATTCTTGGTTGTTGCCGAGTGAGCTTTCATGGTTGAATTCCGAATGATGATGTAGAGGGTGTTTGTCTTCAGTCTGACAGGTTGTTCCGCTCTCCGCGGGATCTCGCGGGATTCGAATTTTGGGAAGCGCGCCAGACGGGAGGAAACGAGGTCATCGGGACGGATTAGGTAAGTCTCCCCGATCCCCGCGCCACCTTTTTCGCCACGTACTGTGCGCGCGACTGTTGCGGGATTTGTTTAGATCGCTTGGTTCCACTAGTCAGCCACTCGGCGGAAGGTCTTATAAAAGGTCTCGGGCCAGGCCTCTGCTCCGCACGCCACCATTCTCTCTTCTCTTTCTCCCGATCTCTCTGCCACTCTCGCTTCCGCCTCGTCGTCGGACCACCGCTCGAGCTCGATCTGCCACCATGGGGAAGGATAAGACGGCGGTGCTGGAACGCGCGAAGAAGGCGACCGCGAAGGCGAAGGGCAAGCGGACCAGCCGGGCGGATCCTCGTCGAGGTCTGGCCTGCCTGGTGGAGGGGGGATTGATCCCCCACAAGTCATCTCGGCAATCACGCAGGACGACCTCGACGACCTGGTGGAGGGGGGATTGATCCCCCACAAGTCGGCTCGACTCCCGGGGGATGAAACTGAGCCGCAGCCTAGAGAGGGTGAGTGTGTCCTCCTAGCAACCCACGTAGATCGTGGATTCTCGCTGCCTCCCCACCCTTTCTTCCGGGGTTTTTTGAACTTCTTTGGGGCTCAGCTCCACCATTTCACTCCGAACACCATAGTCTATCTGGCCGCTTTCGTGTCCATGTGCGAAAACTTCTTGGGCTGTCGACCGCACTGGGGGCTTTTCAAACACATCTTCAGTTGACTTTCCCAGTCGGTCAAAAAGGCCAAGTCGAGTGATGAGAGGACGCGGGTGATCCAGATGTGCGGTGGTCTGGGGATCCAGATGAGGAGCAAGAGTACTTTCCTAGCGATGATCCTTCCTGACTCGGTCCGGGGCTGGCAGTCGACTTGCTTTTACTGCAAGGATCAGCCAACCCCTGGCAAGTCGACTGGACTTCCTCCTTTCTCCTTGGCTTGAGTGGAGAAGCCTGCTCCCCTGAAGGTAGTTCCAGAAGAGAAGGCGCAGGTCAAGGAGCTGGTCGAACGGGTCGTCCAGCTTGTCCGTGATGGAGTGACCAGGATGGATCTGCTGGAGGTCTTTCTCGGTCGACGCATCCAACCACTTCAGGCGCGCGATCATCCGATGTGGATGTACTCTGGGCTCGAAGATACCACTCGGATCCACCCGGAGGAGGTCAGTGAGGATATCTTGGAGAACTGGTTGAGGGGAATCACTGGCAACAAAGACAACCCTCGGGGATCCAGGAGGGTGATTCCATTCGACAACTCGCGCCAGCCGGAGCAGGTATATTTCTGTTTTATCAAGTATCTTTCCGATTCACCACGTGATGTCCCGTTTGTGGTCGACTGAATGTCTTTTGATTGTTATCCTTTCAGACCCTCATTGAAATGTACTCGATGCCCAACGGAGTGCAGGACCCCGGCGCTGAAGAAGAAGGGAGCGGGGGCGAGAGCGGCGAGGAGCATTCGGAAGCCGAGGAGGACAAGGAGAGCGATGAATCGACCGATGAAGAAGAAGTCGACTCGCCTCCTCGCAGGGAGAGGAGGTCCAAGCACACTCATGACCCGGCACGCGCTCCGGACTTGGTGGCTGCACCGATCGGGCAATCCTCGAAGTGCCCCAGGACGTCTTCCCCGATGCCGACTGAGAAGCCTCCAAAGCAATCCAAAGTGCCGAAAGCCATCTCTTCCAAACCGCCCAAAGCTTTGCCTCGGGTCAAAGTGACCATTCCTACTATCTCCAGGTAACCATATGACTTGTCCTTTATGTGGATTCAATTAACTAGGTGTAACCGATTGAATGCAGGCCTTTGCAGTGTTGCTACGTCAGGGCACTCTTCATACCAGTACCGGGACGAGGAAATGGAGGATGCGGTGACCTCTAACCCAGGTATGAACTCTTGCGATTTCGATTCTTGATCCTTTTAGGGTCGAGTGGTTCACTTGGGGTCGAATGTTCTGTCTTGCAGCTCCACCCAACATCATTGACCTTCCGGACGACGACGAAGATGTGGCTCCTAAGCCTAGGAAGAGCAAGAAGGTAACAGCTGGCAGGGTGGCTCGGCAGGAACCAACTGCAACGCCTCCCGTCTGTCAAGCTGAAGATGCGGGCAGGGCCGCTATGACGTTCGCTGCATCCTTGCCGAGTGGGCACCCCACACGGTCGACCGCGCCTGTGGTTCCTTCAACTATCCAACTCCACACCACGGAGCCTCAAGCAGCTGCACCTGGGTCGTCTGCACATTTTTTCACCAGCTACCCCGTCCCAGACAACCAGTCGGAAGCGGCTGCGGAAGCCATCCGACAGGTTGATATGATGATGGAGCGGGTGAAGATAGTGCACGAGAGCAGTCAGGCTGCCTACGATGCTAGTTCCCCTCTTCGGGCCAACGTCGAGGTGAGTAGACTTTCCGACTGTTTTTGTTCTCGAAAAATCTTCTTCTGCACAATCTCCTGTTGTTCGCGTTGAATTAGAGCACCCAGTGGGTGTTGCTGTCGTTTTTGGTAGTTTCGCTCTTCCACTCGGTCTGGGCGAGTGGGATCAGAACCGGTGGGGGCACGCCAAGTGCACCCACTGGGTGCAGTCCCCGAGACCGCGGTCGACTGCTGGCAGTCGACTATGGTCTGAGTTCTTCTTTTCTTGATGGCGCAATTGTTCTTTTCTCTCTCTCTTTTTACTCCTTGCACTCGACTCTGGCGGGCCGTGCGAGTGGGATCAGAACCGGTGGGGGCACGCCAAGTGCACCCACTGGGTGTAGTCCCCGAGGGGTCTGAACAGCTTGTTGTCCACTTCTTTAGGTTTTATTCATTCGGAAATGAACTGCTTTCGAACCTATCGATTGACCCGTCTCTTGCCTCCTGCAGAAGTCTTGTACTCTTATCTCCAAGTTTGCCGAACTCGAAGAGAAGCAGAGGCAACTCAACTTAGACTTGGAATTGGCTCTGCAAAATCTGAAAAAAGCTCAAGACGAGGCCACTGGTATGGAAGGTAACTGATTGTCGACTGAATTTCAATATATCTCTTTGATCTCTTTTTTGATTCGATTATTTCTTTTGCAGAGAAAATGAAGTTGGCTCTGGACAAGAAGGACTCGGACCTCGCCGTCGCACAAAAAGCAGCCCAAGACAAAACCGCTCTCGCAGAGAAGAAGCTTGCTTCAGTCGGAACGCTTGAAGGAGAGGTGACTAGACTGACATCTTGTCTTAATGAAGCTAACAGCGAAGTGACCAGCCTGAAGAAGGATAAGGTCGCCCTGAACGAAAAGTTGGAGTCTGCGATTCGCAGGAGGAACGACACAGAAGCTTATCCGAGGACCCTCGCCAAGAAGCTTTATCTCGTGCTGGGAGGTATTTCTTTTAATCCGACTGTGTTGATGTTTGCCATCGGATTTTGCTCGGTTGATTGAACTGACTTTCGGCTGCAGAACTTTGTCAAGACTTTGACGAAGAAACTGGGAGGGTCGAGACGGGTCTGGACCCTATCGCTTCTCCGGTCTGCGACGAAACTGCGATGAACGTGCTCCGACTGGAGTCCCGTATCGCCAGCGCCACAAGCTACCTCGCACGCCTGAAGGAGGTTGTCTCTCGAATCGACTCGACGCTTTGGCCGGAGGCGACGCTTCAGAATGATCTGGAATCTCTGATGACTCGACTGGACGAGATCCCTGACCGAGTGCAAGAATGGAAGAAATCCTCCGCCCGGTGCAGTGCTGATGTGGCTTTGTCCCTAGTGCGAGTCCATTTCAAGGAGGTTCGTGAAGACAAGCTGGCTGCGATCAAAGTCGCTAACACCAAAAAGCACGACTTCCAGTCCTTCATGGAGACTTTCATTGCTGCAGCCACTCGGATCGCTGATGGGATCGATCTGGACTCATTCGTGGAGCCTGCCAGTCCTCCTCCGACTGAGTGAACAATCTTATGAAACTTGGATACGCTTTAAATTTGCCTCGGAATGCCGAGTGGTTTCTGTAACCATTAAACTCCTTCGGGCTTGGTGCCCGAGTACTTTTGATTCGCTGCTTGGAACCTTTTAGTATTTATCTGAATTTGGTTTATCTCCGAATGTGCTTGTGTTTTCCTTCGGATGGACTTTGCTTGCTGCACCTCTTCATCCTTGCGGATAGGGTGGAGCGGACGTTGTATTTGTGCCGCAGCTCCGAAGGAGAAGGTGGCAGTCGACCTGCACCTCGTCGTCCTTGCAGATAGGGATGGAGCGGACGTTGTATTAGTGCCGCAGCTCCGAAGAAGAAGGTTGCAGTCGACCGGCACCTCGTCGTCCTTGCGGATAGGGATGGGTCTCAAACTTAGGCGGGTACTGGACTGCAGCTAAGCCCCCGAGTGGGAGGATTGCTCTCCACTCGGTAGGATTTTTCCAAACTTAGGCGAGTGCTGGACTGCCTTTAAGACTCTTAGTGAGAGAACTTAGGCGAGTGCTCGATTGCAGCTAAGCCCTCGAGTGGGCGGACTGCTCTCCACTCGGTAGGATTTTTTCAAACTTAGGCGAGTGCTGGACTACCGTTAAGCCTCTTAGTGAGAGAACTTAGGCGAGTGCTCGACTGCAGCTAAGCCCCGAGTGGGAGGACTGCTCTTTGCTCGGTAGGATTTTTTCAAACTTAGGCGAGTGCTGGACTGCCGTTAAGCCTCTTAGTGAGAGAACTTTGGCGAGTGCTCGACTGCAGCTAAGCCCCCGAGTGGGAGGACTGCTCTCCACTCAGTGGGATTTTTTCAAACTTAGGCGAGTGCTGGACTGCCGTTAAGCCTCTTAGTGAGGGAACTTAGGCAAGTGCTCGACTGTAGCTAAGCCCCCGAGTGGGAGGATTGCTCTCCACTCGGTAGGATTTTTCCAAACTTAGGCGAGTGCTCGAATGCAGCTAAGCCCCCGAGTGGGAGGACTGCTCTCCACTCGGTAGGATTTTTTCAAACTTAGGCGAGTGCTGGACTGCTGTTAAGCCTCTTAGTGAGAGAACTTAGGCGAGTGCTCGACTGCAGCTAAGCCCCCGAGTGGAAGGATTGCTCTTCACTCGGTAGGATTTTTTCAAACTTAGGCGAGTGCTGGACTGCCGTTAAGCCTCTTAGTGAGAGAACTTAGGCGAGTGCTCGACTGCAGCTAAGCCCCCGAGTGGAAGGATTGCTCTTCACTCGGTAGGATTTTTTCAAACTTAGGCGAGTGCTGGACTGCCGTTAAGCCTCTTAGTGAGAGAACTTAGGCGAGTTCTCGACTGCAGCTAAGCCCCCCGAGTGGGAGGACTGCTCTCCACTCAGTAGGATTTTTTCAAACTTAGGCGAGTGTTGGACTGCCGTTAAGCCTTTTAGTGAGAGAGCTTAGGCGAGTGCTCGACTGCAGCTAAGCCCCCGAGTGGGAGGACTGCTCTCCACTCGGTGGGATTTTTTCAAACTTAGGCGAGTGTTGGACTGTCATTAAGCCTCTTAGTGGGGGAACTTAGGCGAGTGCTCGACTGCAGCTAAGCCCCCGAATGGAAGGATTGCTCTTCATTCGGTAGGATTTTTCCAAACTTAGGCGAGTGCTGGACTGCCGTTAAGCCTCTTATTGAGAGAACTTAGGCGAGTGCTCGATTGTAGCTAAGCCCCCGAGTGGGAGGACTACTCTCCACTCGGTAGGAATTTTTCAAACTTAGGCGAGTGCTGGACTGCCGTTAAGCCTCTTAGTGAGGGAACTTAGGCGAGTGCTCGACTGCAGCTAAGCCCCGAGTGGAAGGATTGCTCTTCACTCGGTAGGATTTTTCCAAAATTAGGCGAGTGCTGGACTGCCGTTAAGCCTCTTATTGAGAGAACTTAGGCGAGTGCTCGACTGCAGCTAAGCCCCCAAGTGGGAGGACTGTTCTCCACTCGGTAGGATTTTTTCAAACTTAGGCGAGTGCTGGACTGCCGTTAAGCCTCTTAGTGAGAGAACTCAGGCGAGTGCTCGACTGCAGCTAAGCTCCCGAGTGGGAGGATTGCTCTCCACTCGGTAGGATTTTTCCAAACTTAGGCGAGTGCTGGACTGCTGTTAAGCCTCTTAGTGAGAGAACTTAGGCGAGTGCTCGACTGCAGCTAAGCCCCCGAGTGGAAGGATTGCTCTTCACTCGATAGGATTTTTTCGAACTTAGGCGGAACGGATTCGCGACTAAGCCCACCCACTGGGGGATTTCAGGAGTAAATAAGAACAACACAATCGAATGAGAGAACCATAAGCTCTTGTCTTTGATAAATGAATTACAAAAGGTGTTGCTTATTATGTTTTATTCGAACGAGTGTTTAAGTATAAAAGGGGCGGAGCAGCTCTGCGTTCCAAGCCCGTGGCTCGTCTTTCTGATGCTCGATACTGTAAAGATGGTATGCTCCGTTGTGGAGAACTTTGGTGACGATGAAGGGGCCTTCCCAAGTTGGAGCGAGCTTGTGTGGTTTCTGCTGATCCACTCAAAGAACCAAGTCTCCTTCTTGAAAGGCCCGACCCCTCACATTCCTGGCGTGGAATCGATGCAAATCTTGCTGATAAATGGTCGAGCGGATCAAGGCCATCTCTCTTTCCTCCTCTAAGAGATCGACTGAATCTTGTCGGGCCTGCTCTGCTTCTGCTTCGGAGAAGAGTTCAACTCGGGGTGCGTTGTGGAGCAAGTCACTTGGCAGAACAGCTTCGGCTCCATAGACTAAGAAGAAAGGGGTTCTTCCAGTCGACCGATTAGGAGTTGTCCTTAAACCCCACAGAACTGACGGAAGTTCATCAACCCAAGCACCTGCTGCGTGTTTGAGATCACGCATCAGTCGGGGCTTCAGTCCTTTGAGAATAAGGACATTGGCTCTTTCTGCTTGTCCGTTCGACTGCGGGTGAGCAACAGAAGCATAGTCGACTCGAGTGCCCTGAGAGGCGCAGAAAATTCTGAACTCATCGGAATCGAAGTTCGATCCGTTGTCCGTGATGCTGTTGTGTGGGACTCCATATCGGAACGTCAATTCTCTGATAAAACTGACAGCGGTGCTAGCGTCAAGATTCTTGATGGGTTTGGCTTCGATCCATTTGGTAAACTTGTCGACTGCAACGAGCACTGAGTCAAGCCGCTTCTGCCGGTCCTCAGCGGTCCAACCATATCCAGTCCCCAAACAGCGAAGGGCCAGACGAGGGGGATGGTCTTCAGGGCTGACGCTGGCTTGTGAGACATATCAGAGTAAAATTGACAGCCATCACATCTGTCGACTATATCTTTCGCCATCTCATTTGCTCGTGGCTAATAGAATCCAGCTCGGTATGCTTTAGCCATGATGGCCCGAGAGGACGCACGGTGACCACAGGTCCCCGAGTGGATGTCATTGAGGATCATCCGACTTTCTTCTGGTGTTATGCACTTCTGACCGACTCCAGTCACACTTTCTCTGAACAGCTGCCCTCTTATCACAGTAAAAGCTTTAGATCGGTGGACGATCTGCCGAGCTTCTTCTTCTTCCTCTGGGAGCTCTTTCCTGAGGATGTACGCAATGTAGGGCACCGTCCAGTCGGGTGTAATGGCTAGAACCTCCATGATTAGGTCGACCACAGCTGGGACCTCGACTTCAGTCGGATCCGTGGCACTCTTGGGTTGTGGGGGCTCTTCAATGAAAGGGTCTTCCTGAACTGTCGGCGTGTGAATATGCTCCAAGAACACAATGCTGGGAACGGCCTCTCTCTTGGAACCTATCTTTGCCAATTCATCGGCTGCTTGATTTTTCAATCGGGGGATGTGGTGGAGTTCTAACCCCTCGAACTTCTTCTCAAGCTTTCTCACCACGTTGCAGTAACCAGTCATGGCTGTGCTTCTGACGTCCCACTCCTTCATCACTTGATTAACTACCAAATCTGAGTCGCCATAGACCATGAGGCGACGGACGCCGAGTGAGATGGCCATGCGCAACCCATACAGGAGTGCTTCATACTCTGCTTCATTGTTGGAGGAATCAAAGTGAATCCGGAGGACATATCTGAGCTTGTCTCCTCGGGGGGATACCAAAACTACTCCAGCACCAGAACCGTTCAACATCTTGGATCCGTTAAAGAACATGGTCCAGTGCTCCGAGTGAACTTGAGTCGGCAGTTGCTGTTCGATCCACTCGGCGAGGAAATCTGCTATTGCTTGGGACTTGATAGCTTTCTTTGCCTCAAACTTGATATCCAAGGGAAGGAGTTCAATCGCCCATTTTGCCACTCGACCAGTTGCATCCCTGTTGTGCAGAATCTCTGACAATGGAGCGTCGCTGACGACTGTAACAGAGTGATCTGAGAAGTAGTGTGCAACCTTCTTCATGGTCATGTAAATTCCATAGACAAGCTTCTGATAGTGAGGATATCTCTGCTTTGACGGGGTCAGGACTTTAGAAATATAATAAACTGGGCGTTGAACTTTGTACACTTTTCCTTCTTCTTCCCGCTCGACCGTAAGTATTGTACTGACGACTTGTCCAGTGGCTGCTATATAAAGCAAAAGAGGCTCTTTGCTGATTGGAGCAGCAAGCACCGGCTGGGTGGAAAGCAGGGCTTTTATCTCTGCAAATGATGTATCAGCTTCTGGAGTCCACTCGAACGCATCTGATTTCTTCATCAGTCGGTAAAGAGGCAGGGCCTTTTCACCGAGGCGAGAAATGAATCGACTTAGGGCGGCCAAGCAACCAGTAAGCTTCTGGACATCATGCACACGCACAGGGCGTTTCATCCGAAGTATAGCGCCTACTTTCTCTGGGTTAGCATCGATTCCTCGTTCGGAAACAAGAAAACCGAGTAACTTTCCTCCTGGAACTCCAAACGTGCACTTTGATGGATTGAGCTTGATATCATACCTTCTAAGGTTGGCAAAGGTTTCGGCGAGGTCGGTCAGCAGGTCAGAACCTTTACGTGACTTGACCACAATGTCATCCATGTATGCTTCCACATTCCGACTGATCTGAGTGAGCAGGCACTTCTGAATCATTCGCATAAATGTGGCTCCGGTGTTCTTCAAGCCGAATGGCATTGTGACATAACAGAAGCACCCGAACGGGGTGATAAAAGCTGTCTTTATTTCATCGGGTCCGTACAGACGGATCTGGTGGTACCCGAAGTAGGCATCCAAAAAAGACAAACGCTCGCACCCAGCAGTCGAGTCGACTATCTGATCAATGCGAGGGAGAGGGAAGTGATCTTTCGGGCAGGCCCGATTGATATGCTTGAAATCGATGCACATGCGGAGTGAGTCATCTTTCTTTGGGACCATGACAACATTGGCTAACCACTCGGAGTGGTAAATCTCTCGGATAAACTTAGCTGCCAAAAGCCGAGCCACCTCTCTGCGATTGCTTTTCTTTTCTGGACGACGGACCGTCGAAGATGCTCTTTGACTGGTTTCACTTTCGGGTCGACTTGCAAACAATGCTTAGCCAGTCCCTGGGAACACCTGGCATGTCAGAAGGCTTCCATGCAAAGATGTCCCAGTTCTCACGGAGGAACTGGATGAGCGCTTCTTCCTATTTGGAGTCGAGTGTGGTCGAAATGTGGGTCGGAGCTGCATTGGGGTCCGTCGGGTGAATGTGAACAGACTTCTCTCACCAGACGACTGGAATGCTGAATCCGTGGCTGGCTTCTTGGCTCGCAACAAGTCACTTGGGTCTGCATTTTTCTGGTATTCTTGCAATTCTGCCACGGCCATCTGGGCATCGGCGATCTTTGAGCCCTTCTGGAAACACTCTTCCGCCTTTTTCCGATTACCAGAGATAGTGATCACTCCTCTGGGACCAGGCATGTTCAGTTTGAGGTACACGTAACAAGGTCGAGCAATGAATCGTGCATAAGCTGGCCTGCCCAGAATTGCATGATACGCACTCTGAAAATCCACGACTTCAAACGTCAACTTTTCTTTGCGGTAATTTTTGGCATTACCGAAAACCACGTCGACTGCAATCTGACCGAGAGACGCAGCCTTCTTGCCTGGGATGACCCCATGGAAACTCATGTGGCTTTCACTGAGTCTGGACATCGGAATGCCCATTCCTTTCAACGTTTCTGCATACAGAATGTTCAAGCCACTGCCACCGTCCATCAGGACCTTTGTCAGTCGAGTGCCTTCGACCACCGGGTCGACCACCGGCGCCTGCCTCCCAGGGGTGGCGATGTGCGCTGGGTGATCAGACTGGTCGAACGTAATGGTAGTCTGCGACCATTTCAAGTAATTGGGTGTCGCCGGAGCGACCATGTTCACTTCTCTGTTGATGACTTTCAATCGACTCTTGTTTTCAACATCAGCAAAAATCATCAAAGTGGAATTCACGTGAGGATAACCATCATCATCTTCCCCTTCACTCTCAGCCTTGTCTGCCTCCTTCTCCTTTTCCTTAGGCTGTTTCTCTCGAAACTACTGGATCAGGAGCCGACACTGTCGAGTGGTATGCTTCGGGTAAATGAAATTACCTTCTTCGTCTTTTTTGGTGTGGATATGGCACGGCAGATCCAACACGTCATTTCCATCTTGATCTTTTACTTTCTTAGGGTTCCACGGCCCTTTGGGCTTCCCCTTGAACTTTCCTTGAACCACAGCCAAGGCCTCACCCGGAGCAGCTGGTTCGGCCTTGCGTTTTTGTTTCCGACTGGAGTTTCCTCCTCCGGCTTTGTGGGCGACTGCTTTGTGCTTGCCGCTCCGCAGTCACTCCTCATCTTCACCATTGGCATACTTGGTGGCGATTTCCATCATCCGAGTCAAAGTCATGTTTCCTGTCCGACCGAATTTCAGATTCAACTCTCGGTACCTGACGCCTTCCTTGAAAGCACAAATTGCCTTATGATCAAACACATCTTCCATCGTGTGGTGCAGGGTGATCCACCTCTGAATATAATCTCTCAAAGTTTCATTCGGTTTCTGGACGCAACACTGTAATTCTGTCAAACCTGCTGGCCGCTTGCAAGTACCCTCAAATGTTCTGACAAACACTCGGGCGAGATCTTCCCAAGTATAGATGCTGCCAGGCGCCAACTGATTCAGCCATGCCCTAGCCGAGCCCTCCAACATCAGAGGAAGGTGTTTCATGGCCACCTCATCATTGCCGCCACCAATCTGGACAGCCACTCGGTAGTCTTCGATCCAGGTGTCAGGCTTGGACTCTCCGGTGAACTTACTGACTCCAGTCGCCAACCTGAAGTTGGGGGAATCACTGCAGCTCTGATAGCTCTACTGAAGCACTCTGGGCCAGAGACATGCACCCTGTTGCTGGTTCGCGGGCCTCTGTCATGGCCATCTCGGTGAGCTCTGTTTCTGTCGACCAAGCCTTGTACGAGAATAGATCTCGCATCAAAGCCTGGCTCCCTGGGGTCGACTGGAATACCTCTTCCGACGTTGTTAGGGCGCCTGTCTTCATGTGGCCGTGGCACGTACGACCCACTCCTTGGAGGAGGCGTGGGCACTCGACGGTGACCATCGCGATCGGCTCGACGATCATACTGCTCCTGGTTTTTGTACTGATCACGCCGCTCTCCACGTCCCTCACGCCTCAGGGGCGATCTCGGGCTATGGGCCGACTGGACCGTATCTGCGACCACATATCTACTATGGATCCTATCCCGCGACTAAGACACAGCCGTATTCTGCTCTCCTGCTGCCCGGAGCAAGGCCCTGATCTGTGCCAGACCTCGGCCAGCTTCTGACTGGGAAGGTTGAATCGACTCTGCTATCCAGGCCGCAGCTGCTAGGTTTTGGATCGGTGTTCAGTATACCTAAGCCAGAGGTGGAAAAAGTTGGTGTCGGCTGGACTCAGGAGCATGTTGACGAGCGCGATCGTCGAGTGCGCGTTGTGGTTCTCCAGCCGAGTGCGCTCAGCCAGAATGGCCAGGCGAGCCTGTTCCAAGGCCTGGGCCTTAGGCGTTTCTCCAACTATAGGAGTATGTAGGGCATCCATGTTTCGGCGACGAAGTTCTTCTCTCTGCTGCGAGGAGAGAGGCTCGGGGCGGTACTCCTCGTGAACGTGCGACGGATCGCCGTTCCCGTCACCTCCGTCTTCACGATCGAAGCCAGGAGGACCGCGTGGTCCATTGACCATCAGGACTTCCACTCCCGAGTCATTGCTGCCGCACTCGGATGCAGTCTCTATGAAGCCAGTCGACAGATCGAACAGGCCGTAGAGAGACTCGTCGGGCTTGAGCATCGTGATTTGAGGGGTGGCCGACTAGCGGGCCACCGCATGCTTCACCCACCGTTGAACCCTCGACCGGCCGGTGCGCTTGTTCCGGCGGGTCGCAGGGAGGGGGAAAGCCGTAGGAGTCGACTGGTACTGGGTCGACGGTTGCCGCAGGAGGACGCCGCGGACGCACGCGTGAAAGTGTGTCGCCCCGCGGGCGGGGAGCGCATCGACGTCGAGTGGTGCCTCCTGAAGCCAAGTAGAGTCGTCGACGACAAACACGAGCGCGCCGAGACGGATCTCGCGGCCCTCAGCCAAACCTCCGCCTGGAATCATGATGATGGGGATCGGAAAAATTGCAACTTCTCCAATAAGTCGCTAAGACACCTGCCCCACGGTGGGCGCCAACTGTCGTGGATCTAAGACTGACAGTAGAATGGGGGGTAGGTATGAGGAGGCAAGATCCTAGCTATGGAGTAGTTGTACACACGAGTTTTACGAGTTCAGGCCCTTCTCGAAGGAAGTAACAGCCCTACGTCTCGGTGCCTTGAGGCGGTCGACTGGATTATACGTGTGTGTGTGTGTGTGTGTTTACAAAAGTGCGAACCCCTGTCCCAGAGGAGGGGGGTGGCTTATATAGAGTGCTCTAGGACCCCAGCTCCCCTCCGTTACACAGGGTTCAATGTTCATAAAGGTGGGGCGTTACTGGTAACGTCTACAATAAAGTGTTATAAATGCCCATAATGCTATGGTTTAAGTTACGACCGTTGCAGAGTGGAGGGCTTCTCGCCTTCTGGTGGTCGAGTGTCTTCAAGGTGGTCGAGTGTCTTCAAGGAAGTCGAGTGAGCACATCTTCATGGTCGAGTGGATGATATTTTCTCTTCGACTGCTTCTGATTTTTTGTAAAGATGTCCTCGGGAAGGGTATGCTGGACAGGTCCATGACCCTACCCTAGGCACATAGCTTCATCACCCGTCACGCAACTGTGGCCTCGACATCGCAGGCCACGTGAAGGAGAAGCCCATGTCCCCCAGCGCCTCCGCCGCGTCCAGGATGACGGGCCCTCATCGCCGCCATGCCGCCACTGCCGCCCGATAAAGGAGGTGTTGCGGCCCGCGATCACGAAGGCGCGTGGTAGCATCCTCTGCTACCTCGGACGAGGCGGTTATGGTGGTGCCTCGGGCTCGATGGCCATTAATCCAAGGCAGAGTGTGCAGCGAGGCAGTAGGCGTGACACGACCATTGCAATGCTTCTCGCCGCTCCGCATTCGCCAAGACAGACGTGGCGCCGGCATGGGTCCGCAACAACCCGGACCTCGTTGCCGCGTGGGTACTCGGCCGTCTCGTCACCACCGTCCAGACAGCCGCCAGGCATCGCTGCCGTCTTGACGGCGAGCTCGCCAAGATCGGCTCCTCTGTGAGCGGCGGGCAGCCGCCGGACAGGGCTGCCGCTGCCCTCCGACGCCCTTCCGCCGCTGGAGGGACAACGGCAGCGGTGGCAGAGGTGTTGTAGGACAGGGCGGCCACGCCTACGAAGTGGTCGTCCGGTATAGGGTTGAGGGTTTTTTAGAGTTTTTAGTTGAAAGGTCGAAATATCATTCGTTTTATGTAAATTATATCCAAACTTTAATAAAATCCGACGTGTTAGCATGAATTTCGTCCGTTTAGTTCAAACAGTGATTAAAATGTATGCGGGCAGTATTGGATGGCCGACTCCCACGTCCGTGTCCGCCGACTCGTATCCCTACCCGCGGACGGATGCTGGAGCAAATTTGTAAGTCAACATTGAAGATGCCCCCATAGGAATTTGCTATTAGCGGCGTGCAGCCATAAACGCACGTGACAGCTATTTTGCCTAAATACCAGCATCGTTCACCTGAAAAACAAACGTAGCTGATGACATTCTACTAGCAGCGTGCAGCAGCAGCAAACGCTGCCAGTGAGGTGAACCGAGCACGCCCAACGGCGCGAAAACTAGCAGCATGTGGCCAACCCTCTTTTATTCTTTAAGAACTACTCTCTCCATTTTATAATATAAGATGTTTT
Organism: Triticum urartu; assembly: GCF_003073215.2. NCBI lineage: Eukaryota > Viridiplantae > Streptophyta > Magnoliopsida > Poales > Poaceae > Triticum > Triticum urartu. The sequence goes on along the minus strand of NC_053024.1, from coordinate 592,107,623 downwards.
ATGCTAAACTAGCTTGCAAAAGCATCTTACATTATTGAATCGAGTAGTTCTTGAGGGGTGTGCATTTAAGTAACAGACGCTAGAGGTTAAAAGTGCGGACCCCATGAACTGAAACACGTCGGGGCCCATTTGTTTCCAGCCTATAAAGTTGCATGTAGTGGTAGCATGTCAATTTATACATGTGCGGCGTGGTGTTAGCATGTACTCCCTCTGTAAATTAATATAAAAATGTTTAGATCATTACTTTATAGTATTCTAAACGCTCTTATATTAGTTTACGGAGGGAGTATATGTAACTCATCTAAAATTCAAAAATCATTTACATAGAGTTATTGTGTTTTAATTTTTTAATTACTTCCATGAAAAACGCACGTACGTTATAAAAATTGGAGCAGAAAACCTCCATGAAATGTGCTTGAAATTCTAAAATGCTGAAAATGACACTAGCAGCGTGCATGATAAAGCGAACACTGCTATAAACTTTTTACATTATATTCCCTTTGAAAATCAAAGCAACCCTAAACAAATCCATAATTAGATATGTAAATGTAAAATCGAGTGATGCGCAGAGCCAGAGTGGTATAACAAATACAACTCATTTTTAATATGCAAGCGTATGTGCTGTGTACTATTACAACCATTCTTTCAAATGTTCATGCACATGAAGACCGAAAACAAAGAAATTCCCCTTGTTCTTACTACTCTTGTCAAACAAGCTGGCTTCTTTCTCCTCTATTTAACAAAACTCCTCGCCTTCCACTTGTCCTTAAGCATGTAGCTTGATTAGTTTGGTAAAGTCTGTATAGCTGACACAGGTCTCTGACTTGGATTTCCTGGTCAAACTTGCTGTAGTATTTTGGTGTTGAATTTGTTCTGTGTTCTTCCTTGATGATGAGGGGGGAGGATGCTCTAAACTTAAATCAGTAATTGCATTGCATTCACATGTATCAATATATTAAGCAAAAGCTCGTATCTACGTTTGCTCGTTTATGAGTTAATTTCCCATTTTTCTTCCCTTTTCTGAGAATTCTTTCTTTTGGAAAGGGTTGAATCTTTTTCATGCATATATACATGTTTGCTCGTTTCTGAGTTAATTTGCACTTTTATGTAGTTACCAATATTAAGCAAAAGCTCATTTTATTGTTACTGACGTTTGTACCATGCTTGGTTGAGCCATCTACGTTGTCCTTGAATCCCGGCCTCCTGCCGTGACCATTGCAACAACGAATAAGACGGTATTGGAGGAACGGATCTACTAGGTATCTAGCTCCAACTATAATGTGGCGGTGCGGTTCCTTCTCCAGCGATCGCCGCGGGTATGAGACCGGCGACGCAGATTTGGCTGCTGGATTCAGAGAGAAGCAGGGCACATGTAGAACGACTTTGGCACGGAGCTTTACATAAGTTTACGGGCTCATTCCTGAACTGGCGTGTTTTAATTGCACGAAGGGTGAGGGTTAAAAATGCTAGACGTACAAAAGAATACAGGAATTTATAGGCTCTTTTCATCTAGTAACTAATCATAAACTTGCCCCCCCCCCTCCCCCGATTTTCAGGAGGGTAGGCCGTGTTCTTCACCTATTGATCAATCAAATTAACTCTCTTTGTAAAACCGTGTAACTCATTTGTACGTGTAGCGTTACTCGGTGAGGGTAGGCCCGACACGGGTGAAATTTAGGAGGAGGCTGAATAGAATATGGAAGGGTTTGTAGCAGTCTCGGAAAAGCTGTACGTGTAGCATTTTTGTAGGTAGAACATATTTTCATGAACAGTGCTACACCTACGAACAAGTTACGTTAAGTTTTACGTAATGATCCAGTTGGCAAATTGTGATTGCGTGTGGGGAAGGAGGGCCCCACCCACCCTGAAAATTAGGGGGCCGAAGAAAATTGATGAAGGAAAATTACGTAAACTTTCGTAACTTCTTTCTTAGGTGTAGGATTACTGTATTTTCATAGTAAAAATTGACAATCATTTTTATATGATGTCAATCAATCTAAATTTAAAAATAGTACATATTTATGATTTTTCCATGAATAATCTGATAATATTTTTTTTATTTGACCTGTCTCGGTAAATTTTCTATCAGTCTTGCTAAGTCTCAGTCGATGTTATATCCGTGAGATCTTACATTGAGAGCCGTGCAAAATTTTTGTTTATTTTTTTTTCTCTTAGGTAAATCCTAGCCGACTGAGACCTAGCCATAACCATTTTCTATATAGCTGTAGTTAGAATTAGATAAGTTTAACCATACTTTTAGGGTGCCTGTAGGTAGCACCAAAACGCTGTGTTCTCCTCTGTATTTGTCTTCCTCATTAAGGTGATGCATCAGAGGCATATACAAACGTTGGACTGCCAAGCAAAGCACCCCCAATTCACACGTAACCGCAGTCCGCAGCACAAGTTCAAAAATGCAGGGAGGAGGCAAGGAATCCAGCGGCAACTTATCTTAAAGCTTCTTCATCCACATGATCAATCAGCTCAGTCGCTCTCTGTCTCCTCGATCGAGGTCCAGGAGGGTGAAGGGTAGAAGAAGCCACTGTAGGTAGGAATAGGATGGAGCCAGCCTTGCACAAGGCGGCGGTGCAGGGGAGCGTGGCAAGCCTGAAGAACCTGGTGGCCGAGAACCCCAACATCCTTGGTTCCAAGACGCCCCAGCAGAACACCGCGCTGCACATCGCCGCCGAGCTCGGCCACGCCGGCTTCGCCGAGGCGGCCCTTGGTGTGGACGACAAGCTGCTCGTCAACAAGAACGCTGACGGCGACACGCCGCTGCACCTGGCGGCCAGGGCGGGGAAGGTGGACGTGGCGGACCTGCTCATCGGCCGAGCCAGGGCATGGCCGGCGGAGCATCCGCACCACTCCCCCGCCGCGCAGAATGGAAAGGCCGGGGAACCTTCCCGGAGCTCCCCTGGCACCGCGCAGGGGCCTCTGTTCATGGCCAACAAGGTCGGCGACACCCCGCTGCACGAGGCGGTGAAGCACGGCAGGAGCGCCGTCGCGCTCAAGCTGCTGGATGCCGAGCCCGGCCGCGGCCACGCGCTCAACGTGAAGCAGCAGACGCCGCTGCACATCGCCGCACGGGAGGGCCTCGCCGACGTCGTGGCCAAGATCGTCAGCCAGCCCTGGGTCCACGAGAAGTTCGTCCCCTCCGACTCCGTCAGCGGCACCGCCCTGCACCAGGCCGTCCTCGGCGGCCACGCACGTAAGTGGCCTGCCCGTCGCCTTCTTTTCGTTGCCATGTCCTGCACCGTGTGATTACAAATGGCGGCGATGCAAGCAGGCGTGGTGGAGATCCTGCTTGACGCGACGCCGCCGGACCAGATCGGGACGACGGACTCGAGCGAGAACAACGCGCTGCACTACGCGGCGCAGAAGAACAACGCCCGCGTGGTGAAGCTGCTGCTCAACCGGAAGGTGGACCTGGCCTACAAGCGCAACCGTGACCTGCAGTCGCCGCTGCACGTGGCCGCCTACTACGGCTCGACGGAGGCCATGGTGGAGCTGCTCAAGCAGTGCCCCGACGTGGCGGAGATGGTGGACAGCAACGGACGGAACGCCTTCCACGTCGCCATCACCAGCGGCAAGGTGGACGCCCTCAAGCGCCTGCTCAAGCACGTCCGCCCCGAGGAGATCGTCAACCGCGTCGACCGCGCCGGCAACACGCCGCTGCACCTCGCCGCCTCCCTGTCGCGCATCCAGTCGGCGCTGCTCCTGCTCAAGGACCGCCGCGTCAACCCGTGCGTCCTCAACCGGGAGGGCCAGTCCGCGCGCAGCCTCATCGAGAAGCGCGCCGCCACGGAGGAGATGGACACCTACGAGATGTACCTGTGGAAGACGCTCAAGAAGCACGAGGCCTCCAGGTGCAAGAAGGAGCAGCTGCCTCCGATCGCCACTTACCAGTCGCTGCGCAGCCGGAGGGCTGGCCACGACGAGTACTACGAGCTCAGCGTCGGGACCTACACGCTGGTGGCCACGCTGATCGCCACCGTCAGCTTTGCCGCCACCTTCACCATGCCAGGGGGGTACAGCCAGACCGACGGCACGGCCCTCCACGGCCACAAGGCGGCGTTCAAGATCTTCGTCATCTCCAACACTGTGGCCATGTGCAGCTCCATCGTCGTCGTCTTCTGTTTCATCTGGGCGTGGCGGGACCCCGTCAAGTTCAAGCTCGACCAGCTCATGTGGGGCCACAGGCTCACCATCCTCGCCTGCCTCGCCATGGTCGTCTCGCTCATGACCGCCGTCTACATCACCGTTGCGCCCACGGCGAGGTGGCCTGCCTACGTTGTGATCGCCATCGGAGTCAGCACTCCCGCCGTGGTGTTCCTCATCCTTGGGAAAGAGGCATTGTACGTCCCAATGTAAGAGCTGACCGGCCGTGATTATTAAACAGGGAACGTGCATGTACTATGTAACTGGCACCGCTGCTGCAAGCAATGATCGTACCTGAATTTTGATTCACCTCATCAGACGACTCGATCGTCCGATGGCGACGCGTTGGCACGTCACGTTTGTCCCCGACCTTGTCGCGGCGCACATGCTCACCATCGACGATGGCAAGATCCATCTCCACCACGGCGCGCTCTAGATGGTTCTGATCGATAGACGGGGCGTGACAGTGGACGCGCGGTACATGCGCGAGGGAGAGCGCATCGAGATCGGTCAGGTTCTCTCGTTCCCATGTCATCTAGCTAGGGTTGACCGCCTAGTCGCACCGCCATGCACGACCTCGCTGCATGCGGGACCCCGCATGCACTGCAGGGAGAAGGAGCGGCATGCAGCGGCCGGATGCGAGACACCTGGCGCTGGGAGAGCTGCCGGATCAGATCCATGGCCGACTCACCGCCATGAGGGTCCCAGTTGCGGCCATGGTGAGGGGATAATTAGTGGCCACCGAGGGGAGGGGATCACACCCGATTCCCCACCTACCACCACTTCGACCAGATCCGATTCACATCTCGCCCACCTCTTCAGGCACATATGGGAGAGATCTAGGGTTTCCTTCCCCCCCCTCCACCACCGCCGGGCGACTTCTTCGGTTGGTGGCGCGGCAAGGTCCGCAGCGACGACTGCTCCTTTGCTCAGATTGCGGGGGGGCTCGAAGACCCGCGGCAATCAGCCCATGACGACGGGCGACCAAGGTGGGGGAGATTTGGAGGGCGGCGCGACTTCACTGGTCACGGCGGGTTCGGGGGTGGGCGCAAACCACCACCGTCCAACCAGACTCGCCATATGGTGTGGCAGCGACTGGATCCGTCGGCGGCCGCACCAAAGAGTTCGAGATCTGCTGGAGGAGGGGCTGGATCCGCTGGAGGAGGGGCTGGCGACAAGTGGGAGGCTGCGGCGCGGGCGATGGGAGGAGGAGCCAAGGAGTGGGAGTCCCAGAAGATGGCGGCGCCCAAGGCAGCGCCTCCCCCTGCCGCTGCTCCGACCACAACTCCGGCCTCGAAGGGTTCCGAGGAACGCTGCCTCAACTGCAACAATTCAGGTCATTTTGCTCCTCGCTGCCCTACTATTCGATGTGAGAAATGCGGCAAGCTTGGTCATATGGCTCAACTCTGTCAAACTTTGAGGCCGTGGGAGTGTGTTCCTTTACTGTGTGGGTTTCAGTCCCCTGGCCAGGGTTTCTTCTATATTCCCGATCTGTGTGCATCTAAACAGAACTCTGGAAAAACGAACAATGTAGTTATCACTATCATAGAGGGGGCGGCTACTGTGAAAGAGATCGAACATGAATTCAACTGCATTTTTGCCCATAAACCTGGCAAGAAAAAATGGCGGTGTACTGCTCGTTCTATTAGTCCTGCCCAATTTGTCATGCGTTTCCCTAATGCCAGTGAGGTGGAAAGAGCATGTTGCTATGGCAAACGCCTTCCTCTGAAAGATGGCTTTGTCATTGTTAGTATTACCCCTTGGTCTGCATCTGTGGGGGCTAAAGGATCTATGGAAAAAGCTTGGGTTCGTGTGAGAAATGTCCCATTGGAAAAAAGGTGCTCCGAGCATGCTGCATATGCTGGGGGGCTGGTTGGTATAACTCTGTAAGTCGATGAGGCAACTTTACATAAGCCTGAATATGTCAGAATATTGCTTGGGTGCCGAGAGGTTAAAAAAATTCCCCCATCTGCTGAAGGTATGTTAGGAGAGCAGTTCTATGATTTCTTCTATGAAGTTGAGAAAGTGGTGTCCGTTGGAGGGGAAAAAGATCAATCCTCCATTGTTGTTGATAGCAGCGCATCCCCTTCTTTCCCTAAAAAAGCTAGGGTGGACTCATATCCCGCTTCCTCTGCGGAGCAAGGGGAAACTGATGCATCGATGGTGGGAAATCATTCGTCACAAAGTTATGACAAAAGCACACAGAGGTTGATGGTGGTTACTGAAAATCAAGAAGAGGAGGAGAGTGATGAGGGGAATCATACTGAATTGCTCATTGAGTCTATGGCTAGGGAGCCGGATAAGGAAAAAAACATCTTACTATGATTCTCCAATGAATAGCATGTCACATGAAAACATTGATGATGGGATGGGCTGTGAGGATGGGGTATATCTCCTGCTAAAAAAGGTGCTTGGGAAATCATCCAGACCCCTATCCCTGCTCCCCCCATGTTTCTTCAACATTATGATCACTCTCATGGGGTTGTGTTTCCTCCTTTGTCAGATTATGTGATCTGGCCCTCTCTGCCTCATACTGTTCCCCTTGAAGAAGGCTCGACTGAGGGAGGGGAGAATTGTAGTGCTTACACTGTTGAGTCACCATCGGGGTCTCCTCTTCATGATATGGGGATACCTGAAGACCTAACTTCACGCAGACAACTTGAGAGGTTGCAAAAAGTGGAGGATAGGGCTGCTAACAAGAGGAAGAAGCGGGACTCTGAAGGTAAAAACATGCTCAATACTAAAAATCAGTTTTCTGTCTTGTCTGATACTAAGATCGTTTTGCATGCATCCCTCATGGGAGTGCAAATTCCTGATGATAACTTTGACACTGTTAATGTTATCCGCGAACTAGAAATATTTAGGAATTTACTTCTTGATAAGAAAAATGAAAGAGCCTCTCCCAACATAGTTATCAATGACGGGCTGGGAAATAGTGTCCCATTATCTTTAACTTGGGAGGAAATAGATAGAGATGAGGAGGAAAATTTTATTCTTGTCCAATCTAAACAAAAAAAGAGAGAAAGAACCAGAGAAGGCGAGCAGTGGTCGTTTCGCCCCATAGAGACCCTGTTAGACCCATGACTATAAGTCAAAAAAAGAGTGGGAGGGTAGGGCTGCTATGAATCCTGGCAGACCTACCAGAGTGAGAGATAAACCTGATCGTTACAAATGATCGGCATTTTTCAGAATTGTAGGGGGCGGGTAAGAAAGGCATGTCTACCTGCCTCACTGACATGATCAGTGCCCATGAGGTGGATTTCCTTGGGTTACAAGAAACTATGAAAAGTAACTATACTCCTTCCTTTTTTAGAAAATTAGATCCACTCCAGAAGTTTTATTGGGAGTGGAATCCTTCTAGGGGGGAATCTAGAGGCATCCTTTGTGGCATTAATAAAAATAAGTTTGATATACTTGAGGTGAAGCATGGGAAATTTATTTTGCAAATTGACCTTTTCGATAAGAGTAAGAACTATAAGTGGGCCTTGCTGGTGGTTTATGGGGCTGCACAGGATGAAAACAAACCTGAGTTCATAGCAGAGATGTCTTCTATGTGCCATAGAACTGCTATCCCCTACATAGTGGGGGAGATTTTAATATTCTTCGTCATAGTGGGGAAAAAAACAAGAAAACCCCCTTGTCTCATTTCTCTGATGTGTTCAATTCGGTTATACACCTGCTGGGACTGAGAGAAATCAATATGTCAGGAGGCTGCTATACATGGTCGAATAAACAGGAGAACCCTACCCTAGAAAAATTGGATAGGGTTTTAATGTCTTCGGACTGGGAGGACCTTTATCCCCTGGTCTCTGTTCGTAAGTTGGTCAAGGAGATTTCTAATCATAATCCATTGCTGTTAGATGGGGGTGTGGCATCATCTAGAGCCCCTGGGAGTAGATGCTTTAAGTTTGATAATGCATGGCTAAACAATCCAGACTTTCTTCCCCTGGTGGCGGAAATCTGGTCCCAACCTGTTTATACAAGTGATCCCATTGATATTTTAAATATCAAGTTGAAGAGAATTAAGAAGTTCTTCAAAGGTTGGGGGTCTAATATATTTGGTCAAAACAAGATTAGAAAAGATCTTATTAGACTCGAGCTGCAAGAGTTAGAAAAGCTTGAGGAGGGCCATGGCCTCTGTGGGGAGGCTTATACTAGGAAGTTGGACATCTTAGTTGAGCTTAATAACATGTACATTGAAGAAGAGACCCATTGGCACCAATTTTCTAATGGGAGATGGATCCTGAAGGGGGGATAATAACACAGACTTTTTTCATAAAGTGGCTAATGGGCGGCGTATAAAACATACTATGATCTCACTGGAGTGTGGATCAATGTTTGTCGAAGGAACCAAGAATTTATTATCTCATGCTACTGAGTATTATAGAGACTTATTTGGACCAGCCCCTGGAAATATTTGTAAAATTGATGCCTCCCTTTGGTCTCAGGATGAAAATATCATGCCTGAGGATAATGAATACCTGACACACCCCTTTTCCCTTGAGGAAATTAAAGAAGCACTATTTGCGATGAAACCGAATCGAGCTCCTGGATCGGATAATATACCGGTGGAGTTCTACCAGCACTGCTGGGAAGTTGTGAGACCAAAACTATTCAGCCTCTTTGAACAGTTCTATGAGGGAAAATTAGATGTTCAACGACTAAACTATGGTATTATTACGTTGCTGCCTAAATCAGCAGATGCAAACAAAATTCAATAGTATAGGCCTATTTGCTTGCTACGGTGCCTGTATAAATTGATCACGAAATACATGGATCTCAGGGCCTCGAAGTTTGCTAACAAGCTGTTTAGCATTCAGCAGAATGCTTTTATTAAAGGGCGACATATAGTGGATGGTATCTTATCCTTACATGAGGTGCTGCACTATACTCATATCAAAAAGGAGGTGGGTGTGATCTTTAAGATCGACTTTGAGAAAGCCTATGACAAAGTGAATTGGGACTTCTTATTGGATTGTCAGCTAAACGCGGGTTTAACTCAAAATGGTGTGGGTGGGTGTCGCAAATCCTTAGGAATGGCACGGTGAGTGTTAAGATTAATGACGAGACTGGGCCCTATATCCAGAGTGCTAAAGGGGTGCGACAAGGGGACCCACACTCTCCATTCATGTTCAACCTTGCAGCAGAGTGTTTAACCAAAATGGTTATTACTGCCCAAAAAAACTGTCTCATCAAAGGGTTGGCCTCTGGGCTAATCGAGGGAGGGGTGGGCATCCTTCAATACGCTGACGACACTGTCCTATGTTTTGAACATGATACTGACAAGGCTGTCAATGTCAAGTTGTTGCTGTATATTTTCGAGCTCATGTCTGGGTTGAAAATCAATTACGATAAGAGTGAGGTGTTTGTGGTGGGAGGGGATAATGAAACTGACAGGATATATGCAGAGATATTTGGCTGTCGTGTGGGAACCTTACCCATGAGGTACTTGGGAGTACCAGTTACCTATTCCACTCTTAAGAACATTGAGCTGGATTTCTTAGATGCCAAAACGGTCAAAAAACTTGATGCATGGGTTGCATACGCAGCCTCCTCGGGTGCTAGACTCACTTCACTAGATTCTAGCTTGGATGGTATTCCATCCTACCTGATGTCCATGTTCCTCTTTAACAAAACATTTATTGAGAAGATTGATAAGCATCGCAGATGCTTCTTTTGGAGGAGGAAGAATAAGAAGCGTGCTTATCACATGGTTAAATGGGCTAGGGTTTGCCGGTCGAAGAGAATTGGTAGCTTGGGGATAAAAGATCTTCACAAGCAAAACATTAGTCTCCTTGTGAAATGGTGGTGGAAGTTAGAAACTAATGATGGACTATGGCAACGTATTGTCCGAGCGAAATATTTCAGGAACAAAACTGTTGTGAATATCCACAGCCATTTTTCTGATTCTCCTTGCTAGAAATCCATTATGAAGGTCAAAGATACTTATATGGCTGGGAGGAGAATCATCATTAATAAAGGGGATTTAGCCAGGGTTTGGCACGACCCATGGATAGATAACTGCACATTACGGGATCGTTTTCCTATCTTATATGACATCTGTCAAAATCAAGATTGCACTATTGCCTCCTTTGCAGCCAACAACTACGATCTAGCTTTTAGACATAGGTTGTTTGGTACATTAGAGGAGCAATGGAATTGGGTGGTGTGCGATGCTAGAAAGAAATCTTTGAATGAGAATCCTGACATTGTTTCTTGGTCCTTGAATAGTGGGGGTAAATTTACCACTAAATTTGTGTACGAGTGGCTGGAGAGAGACTTATCTGGCCCTAACTATAAAGGGGTGTGGAAAGCTGCGATCCCCATGATTTTTTTCTATGGCAGCTATTCCAAAACGCTATGCTTACGCGCGATAACATGCGACATAGGAATTGGCCAGGAAATCTTGTGTGCTCTTTTTGCACGGATGTGGAAACTGCTAATCATCTCTTTTTCACTTGTCCGCTCGCCCGCACGGCCTAGGGCGTGCTGGGGTTGACAGCGGGGCCTCTTGTGCCCCCAGTTCTATTTGGCAATGCTTTGCTTGGCTATACAAGTTCCTTCCAGGAGGGAAGAAATTTTATATGATGATTATTGCGGCCGTGTGCTGGGCAGTGTGGTGCCTTCGTAACAAAACTACTTTTGACAAGTATAATGCTCGTACTCCTTTGGAGGCTGTCTTCACCGCTTGCTCTTTTATGTTATACTTGGCAAGGCTGCTTAAGGAGGAAGACAAGACAAGATTCCAGGCTGGTGTGAAGAGGCTTGCTCATGTGGCGTCTACCCTAGCGGACAAATCATATGCGCGCGGCAGGCTGCTCCTGGGAGATGGGGATGGTATTCAGATTGGATAGTTATCTCGGTCCTGTTACTTTAGATTGGCCTATATCCACTGGGGTCTGATGCCCGCGGGATTTGTTCTTTTGGTGATGTTGGTCCCTCTTTTTTGGAGTCCTATATTCTAGACAGGTGCTTTTGGTTCGAGTGGTGGTTGTAGTGTCGTCAGGTTTTCGCCCCACAGCTGATAGTCCGTTTAAGGGTTGTCATGCGGTGGGTTTCTTGGCGGTGCACCAACTCGCTCTTGCCCCTCTCAGTCTCCTTCGCTGGGTAGTTGTCTTAGTTGGCTCGGTGCTTATCTTGTGATCCTGAACTACAAAGACTGATGTATTTCCGTTGATTGCAAAATTAATGGAAAGGGGTGTGAGCCCAGTTGGAAAAAAAGCTCCATGGAGATGGTTCGTGGGGGAGTGAGCCTAGTTCAACTGATTGGAAGAGTGGATGTACAAACCTAACACTTGGATTCAAATTCTCACAGAGGCGAATTTATGTTCCTATTTATTTTTAAGGACCAGGCTTTCCTGATACTCACACGTTTATTGAGGACTGGGCTCGGTGCATAATCGTGATAAAAAAATTCTAGTACTCATCATAATTAAAAAGGCCGTATGCATCCCTAGTTGGTGCAGAGGTTGGAGAAGTGAAATTCTCCCCCAATTTTAGTTAGATCAGGCGGCGCCGAAAATACTTGACGAGGCCCCCGCGTTGCACCTGCTAGAGCGACTCGGGCGGCACCGAAAACCTAGCCGCCGCCGCACACTCCCTCATCACCTCCCTCCGCCGCCGCCGGGGGACGCCGCCGGGCTAATCCCGGGGACCAACGGCGGTGCGGAGGATTTCCTCTCTCCCACGTCTCTGGGGTGGTGCGGGGCCCCTAGACGTGTGGTAGCATGGCCGATCTGATTTCTGCGGCGCGGCGGATGGCTGCGGAAAGCGGCGGGAGGTCACTCTGTCCTTGGACGGCGATGGCTTGGCGCGGCGGGCGGCGGGCGGGGCTGCGGGCACAGCGCCTGGTCCTTCGGGTGGCGGCGGCCGGCTTGGCTGCGATGGTGTCATGCTGCCTTCAGATCAGCGGCGGTATGGAGGGCCTGGTGATCTTGTCGGGGGCACCTCCGGTCAGATCTATTCCGACCGGTGCAGCTGATACGTCCATTTTGCATCATGCTTTTATATCAATATTTATCGCATTATGGACTGTTATTTCATTTTATGTCACAATACTTATGGCTATTCTCTCTTATTTTACAAGGTTTACATAAAGAGGGAGAATGCCGGCAGCTGGAATTCTGGGCTGGAAAAGGAGCAAATATTAGAGACCTATTCTGCGCAACTCCAAAAGTCCTGAAACTCCACGGAACGTCTTAAAATAAATAAAGAAAAATCCTCGCCAAAGATGAAGGCCAGGGGGCCCACACCCTGCTCACGAGGGTGGGGGGCGCACCCCCCTAGGGCGCGCCCCCCTACCTCGTGGGCCCCCTGGTGGGTCTCCGACGTCCATCTTCTCCTATATGAAGTCTTTCGATGAGAAAAAATAGCAAGCAACCTTTCGGGACGAGACTCCGCCACCACGAGGCGGAACCGAGGCGGAACCAATCTAGAGCTCTGGCAGAGCTGTTTTGCCGGGGAAACTTCCCTCCGGGAGGGGGAAATCATCACCATCGTCATCACCAACGCTCCTCTCATCGGGAGAGGGCAATCTCCATCAACATCTTCACCAGCACCATCTCATCTCCAAACCCTAGTTCATCTCTTGTTATCCAATTCTTGTCTCAAAGTCCGGGATTGGTGCTAGTAGGTTGCTAGTAGTGTTGATTACTCCTTGTAGTTGATGCTAGTTGGTTTAATTGTGGAAGATCATATGTTCAGATCCTATATGCATATTATTACCCCTCTGATTATGAACATGAATATGCTTTGTGAGTAATTACGTTCGTTCCTGAGGACAAGGGAGAAGTCTTGCTATGAGTAGTCATGTGAATTTGGTATTCGTTTGATATTTTGATAAGATGTATGTTGTCTAGCCTCTAGTGGTGTTATGTGAACGTCGACTACATAACACTTCACCATTATTTGGGCCTAGAGGAAGGCATTGGGAAGTAATAAGTAGATGATGGGTTGCTAGAGTGATAGAATCTTAAACCCTAGTTTACGCGTAGCTTCGTAAGGGGCTGATTTGGATCCATATGTTTCATGCTATGGTTAGGTTTACCTTAATACTTTTGTTGTAGTTGTGGATGCTTGCAATAGAGGTTAATCATAAGTGGGATGCTTGTTCAAGTAAGAACAGCACCCAAGCACCGGTCCACCCACATATCAAATTATCAAAGTATCGAACGCGAATCATATGAACGTGATGAAAACTAGCTTGACAATATTCCCATGTGTCCTCGGGAGCGCTTTTCCTATTATAAGAGTTTGTTCCGGCTTGTCCTTTGCTACAAAAGGATTGGGCCACCTTGCTGCACTTTATTTACTTTTGTTACTTGTTGCTCGTTACAATTTATCCCATCACAAAACTATCTGTTACCACTTATTTCAGTACTTGCAGAGAATACCTTGCTGAAAACCGCTTATCATTTCCTTCTGCTCCTCGTTGGGTTCGACACTCTTACTTATCGAAAGGACTACGATAGATCCCCTATACTTGTGGGTCATCAAGACTCTTTTCTGGCGCCGTTGCCGGGGAGTGTAGCGCCTTTGGTAAGTGGAATTTGGTACGGAAAAATTTATATAGTGTGCTGAAATTTACTGTCACTTGTTACTATGGAAAGTAATTCTCTGAGGGGCTTGTTCGGGGTATCTTCACCCTGTCCAGTAGAGCAAAGAGTTGCTCCTCAACCTACTGAACCTATTAATGAAACTCCTTTTGAATTTCCTGTGGCTATGATGGAAAAACTGCTAGCTAATCCTTTTACAGGAGATGGAATAAAACATCCTGATGAGCACTTAATATATATGGATGAAGTTTGTGGATTATTTAAGCTTGCAGGTATACCCGATGATGTTGCTAAGAAGAAGGTCTTCCCTTTATCTTTGAAGGGAGACGCATTGATATGGTATAGGCTATGTGATGATATGAGATCGTGGGACTATAAAAGATTGAAGCTGGAATTTCATCAAAAGTATTACCCTATGCATCTTGTTCATCGTGATCGAAATTATATATATAATTTCTGGCCTCGCGAAGGAGAAAGCATCGCTCAAGCTTGGGGGAGGCTTAAACCAATGTTATATTCATGCCCCAATCATGAGCTCTCGAGAAAAATAATTATGCAAAGTTTTTATGCTCAGCTTTCTGAAAACAATCGTACCATGCTCGATACTTCTTGTGCTGGCTCTTTTATGATGAAGACTATTGAATTCAGATGGAATTTATTGGATAGAATTAAACGCAACTCTGAAGATTGGGACCTCGATGAAGGTAAGGAGTCAGGCATGACACCTAAGTTTGATTGTGTTAAATCTTTTATGGATACCGATATTTTCCGTAAGTTTAGCACTAAATATGGACTTGACTCTGAGATAGTAGCTTCTTTCTATGAATCTTTTGCTACTTATGTTGATCTCCCTAAGGAGAAGTAGTTTAAATATCATGCTCCCATAAAAGTAAAAGTAGCTGCACCTATTAAAATTGAAGAAAAGACTGTCACTTATAATGATCCTATTGTTCCTACTTCTTATGTTGAGAAACCACCTTTCCCTATTAGAGTAAAGGATCATGTTAAAGCTTCAACTGTTGTTCGTAAAAGCAATATTAGAACTTATACACCTCTTGAGCAAGTTAAAGTAGAACCTAATATTGCTATTGTTAAAGATCTCTTGTCTGATAATATTGATGGGCATGTTATTCAGTTTGAACGTGAAACTGCTAGAATTGCTAAACCTGTGGTAGGCGTGCCTGTTATTTCTGTTAAAGTAGGAGACCATTGTTATCATGGCTTATGTGACATGGGTGCTAGTGCTAGTGTTATACCTCATGACTTATACAAAGAAATTAAGAATGAAATTGCACCTGCTGAGTTAGAAGATATTGATGTTACTATTAAACTTGCTAATAGAGATACTATTGCACCAATTGGAATTGTTAGAGATGTTGAAGTCTTGTGTGGGAAAACTAAATATCATGCTGATTTTCTTGTTCTTACTTCTCCACAAGATAGCTTTTGTCCCATTATATTTGGTAGACCCTTCTTAAATATTGTCAATGCTACCATAGACTGCACTAAGAATATTGTTACTGTTGGTTTGGATGATATGGTTCATGAGTTTAATTTCTCTAAATTTAGTAAACAACATCGTGAGGAAGAATTACCTAGTAAGGATGAAATTATTGGTCTTGCTTCTATTACGTACCTCCTAGTGATCCTTTAGAACACTATTTGCTAGACCATGAAAATGATATGTTCATGAATGAAAGAAGGGAAATAGATGAAGTATTCTTTAAACAGGAACCTATTCTGCAACACAATTTGCCTGTTGAAATTTTAGGAGATCCTCCTCCACCCAAGGGTGATCCCGTGTTTGAGCTTAAACCATTGCTTGATAATCTTAAATATGCTTATCTTGATGAAAAGAAGATATATCCTGTTATTATTAGTGCTAACCTTTCAGAGCATGAAGAAGAAAGATTATTGAAAACTCTAAAGAAGCATCGTGTTGCTATTGGATATACTCTTGATGATCTTAAGGGCATTAGTCCCACTCTATGTCAACATAAAATAAATTTGGAAGCAGATGCCAAACCAGTTCGTGATCCTCAACGACGTCTGAATCCTAAAATGAAATAAGTGGTAAGAAAAGAAATACTTAAGCTTCTGGAGGCAGGTATAATTTATCCCGTTGCTCATAGTGAGTGGGTAAGTCCTGTCCATTGTGTCCCTAAGAAGGGAGGTATTACTGTTGTTCCCAATTATAAAGATGAATTGATTCCACAAAGAATTATCACATGTTATAGGATGGTAATTGATTTCCGCAAATTAAATAAAGCTACTAAGAAAGATCATTACCCCTTACCTTTTATTGATCAAATGCTAGAAAGATTATGCAAACACACACAGTATTGCTTTCTAGATGGTTATTCTGGTTTCTCTCAAATACCTGTGTCGGCTAAAGATCTATCAAAGACTACTTTTACTTGCCCTTTTGGTACTTTTTCTTATAGACGTATGCCTTTTGGTTTATGTAATGCACCTGCTACCTTTCAAAGATGCATGATGGCTATATTCTCTGACTTTTGTGAAAAGATTTGTGAGGTTTTCATGGACGACTTTTCGGTCTATGGTTCCTCTTTTGACGATTGCTTGAGCAATCTTGATCGAGTTTTGCAGAGATGTGAAGAAACTAATCTTGTCTTGAATAGGGAAAAGTGTCACTTTATGGTTAATGAAGGTATTGTCTTGGGGCACAAAGTTTCTGAAAGAGGTATTGAAGTTGATAAAGCCAAAGTTGATGCTATTGAAAAGATGCCATGTCCCAAGGACATCAAAGGTATAAGAAGTTTCCTTGGTCACGCCGGATTTTACAGGAGGTTCATTAAGGACTTCTCAAAAATTTCCCGGCCTCTGACTAATTTATTGCAAAAAGATATACCATTTGTCTTTGATGATGATTGTGTAGAAGCATTTGAAATACTTAATAAAGCATTAGTCTCTGCACCTATTGTTCAACCACCTGATTGGAATTTACCCTTTCAAAATTATGTGTGATGCTAGTGATTATGCTGTAGGTGCTGTTCTAGGGCGAAGAGTGAAGGAAATATGCCCTAGAGGCAATAATAATGTTATTATTTTATTTCCTTATATCATGATAAATGTTCATTATTCATGCTAGAATTGTATTATCCGGAAACATAATACTTCTGTGAATACATAGACAAACTAAACGTCACTAGTATGCCTCTACTTGACTAGATCATTAATCAAAGATGGTTATGTTTCCTAACCATAGACATGTGTTGTCATTTGATTAACGGGATCACATTATTAGCACCCGATCGTTTAGTATGTTGCTATTGCTTTCTTCATGACTTATACATGTTCCTATGACTATGAGGTTATGCAACTCCCGTTTGCCGGAGGAACACTTTGTGTGCTACCAAACGTCACAACGTAACTGGGTGATTATAAAGGAGCTCTACAGGTGTCTCCAAAGGTAAATGTTGGGTTGGCGTATTTCGAGATTAGGATTTGTCACTCCGATTGTCGGAGAGGTATCTCTGGGCCCTCTCGGTAATGCACATCACATAAGCCTTGCAAGCATTGCAACTAATGAGTTAGTTGCGAGATGATGTATTACGAAACGAGTAAAGAGACTTGCCGGTAACGAGATTGAACTAGTTATTGATATACCGACGATCAAATCTCGGGCAAGTAACATACCGATGACAAAGGGAACAACGTATGTTGTTATGCGGTCTGACCGATAAAGATCTTCGTAGAATATGTGGGAGCCAATATGAGCATCCAGGTTCCGCTCTTGGTTATTGACCAGAGACATGTCTCGGTCATGTCTACATTGTTCTTGAACCCGTAGGGTCCGCACGCTTAAGGTTTCGATGACATTTATATTATGAGTTTATGAGTTTTGATGTACCGAAGTTAGTTCAGAGTCCCGGATGTGATCATGGACATTACGAGGAGTCTCGAAATGGTCAAGACATAAAGATTGATATATTGGACGGCTATATTCGGACACCGGAAGTGTTCCGGGTGATTTCGGAGAGAACCGGATGTTGGATATATGCCCTAGAGGCAATAATAAATAAGTTATTATTATATTTCCTTGTTCATGATAATTGTTTATTATCCATGCTAGAATTGTATTGATAGGAAACTCAGATACATGTGTGGATACATAGACAACACCATGTCCCTAGTAAGCCTCTAGTTGACTAGCTCATTGATCAATAGATGGTTACGGTTTCCTGACCATGGACATTGGATGTCGTTGATAACGAGATCACATCATTAGGAGAATGATGTGATGGACAAGACCCAATCCTAAGCCTAGCACAAGATCATGTAGTTCGTATGTTAAAGCTTTTCTAATGTCAAGTATCATTTCCTTAGACCATGAGATTGTGCAACTCCCGGATACCGTAGGAGTGCTTTGGGTGTGCCAAACGTCACAACGTAACTAGGTGGCTATAAAGGTACACTGCAGGTATCTCCGAAAGTGTCTGTTGGGTTGGCACGAATCGAGACTGGGATTTGTCACTCCGTGTGACGGAGAGGTATCTCTGGGCCCACTCGGTAGGACATCATCATAATGTGCACAATGTGATCAAGGAGTTGATCACAGGATGATGTGTTACGGAACGAGTAAAGAGACTTGCCGGTAACGAGATTGAACAAGGTATCGGGATACCGACGATTGAATCTCGGGCAAGTACAATACCGCTAGACAAAGGGAATTGTATACGGGATTGATTAAGTCCTTGACATCGTGGTTCATCCGATGAGATCATCGTGGAACATGTGGGAGCCAACATGGGTATCCAGATCCCGCTGTTCGTTATTGACCGGAGAGTCATCTCGGTCATGTCTGCATGTCTCCCGAACCCGTAGGGTCTACACACTTAAGGTTCGGTGACGCTAGGGTTATAGAGATATTAGTATGCGGTAACCCAAAAGTTGTTCGGAGTCCCGGATGAGATCACGGACATCACGAGGAGTTCCGGAATGGTCCGGAGGTAAAGAATTATATATAGGAAGTGCTATTTCGGCCATCGGGACAAGTTTCGGGGTCACCGGTATTGTACCGGGACCACCGGAAGGGTCCCGGTGGTCCACCGGGTGGGGCCACCTGCCCCGGGGGCCACATGGGCTGTAGGGGGTGCGCCTTGGCCTATATGGGCCAAGGGAACCAGCCCCAAGAGGCCCATGCACCAAGAGTAGAGGAAAAGGGAGAGTCCTAAAGGGGGAAGGCACCTCCGAGGTGCCTTGGGGAGGATGGACTCCTCCCCCCCTTGGCCGCACCCTTCCTTGGAGGAAGGGGCAAGGCTGCGCCCTCCCCCTCTCCCTTGGCCCTATATATAGTGGGGGGAAGGGAGGACAACCATACCTAAGCCCTGGCGCCTCCCTCTCCCTCCCATGACACATCTCCCTCCTCCCGCAGCGCTTGGCGAAGCCCTGTTGGAATCCCGCTACTTCCACCACCACGCTGTCGTGCTGCTGGATCTCCATCAACCTCTCCTTCCCGCTTGCTGGATCAAGAAGGAGGAGACGTCGCTGCTCCGTACGTGTGTTGAACGCGGAGGTGCCGTCCGTTCGGCGCTAGGATCATCGGTGATTTGGATCACGACGAGTACGACTCCATCAACCCCGTTCTCTTGAACGCTTCCGCGCGCGATCTACAAGGGTATGTAGATCCAATCCTCCCTTTTTGCTGGATGACTCCATAGATAGATCTTGGTGATGCGTAGGAAAATTTTGAATTTATGCTACGTTCCCCAACAGTGGCATCATGAGCTAGGTCTATGCGTAGTTTCTATGCACGAGTAGAACACAAAGTAGTTGTGGGCGATGATTTGTTCAATTTGCTTGCCGTTACTAGTCCAATCTTGATTCGGTGGTATTGTGGGATGAAGCGGCCCGGACCGACCTTACACGTACTCTTACGTGAGACTGGTTCCACCGATTGACATGCACTAGTTGCATAAGGTGGCTAGCGGGTGTCTGTCTCTCCCACTTTAGTCGGATCGGATTCGATGAAAAGGGTCCTTATGAAGGGTAAATAGCAATTGGCATATCACGTTGTGGTTTTTGCGTAGGTAAGAAACGTTCTTGCTAGAAACCCATAGCAGCCACGTAAAACATGCAAACAACAATTAGACGACGTCTAACTTGTTTTTGCAGGGTATGCTATGTGATGTGATATGGCCAAAAGGATGTGATGAATGATATATGTGATGTATGAGATTGATCATGTTCTTGTAATAGGAATCACGACTTGCATGTCGATGAGTATGACAACCGGCAGGAACCATAGGAGTTGTCTTAATTTATTTATGACCTGCGTGTCAACATAAACGTCATGTAATTACTTTACTTTATTGCTAATCGTTAGCTGTAGTAGTAGAAGTAATAGTTGGCGAGACAACTTCATGGAGACACAATGATGGAGATCATGGTGTCATGCCGGTGACGATGATGATCATGGAGCCCCGAAGATGGAGATCATAAGGAGCAATATGATATTGGCCATATCATGTCACTATTTGATTGCATGTGATGTTTATCATGTTTATACATCTTATTTGCTTAGAACGATGGTAGTAAATAAGATGATCCCTCACTAAAATTTCAAGAAGGTGTTCCCCCTAACTGTGCACCGTTGCGAAAGTTCGTCGTTTCGATGCACCACGTGATGATCGGGTGTGATAGATTCTAACGTTCACATACAACGGGTGTAAGACAGATTTACACACGCGAAACACTTAGGTTGACTTGACGAGCCTAGCATGTGTACAGACATGGCCTCGGAACACAGAATACCGAAAGGTCGAGCATGAGTCGTATGGTAGATACGATCAACATGAAGATGTTCACCGATGTTGACTAGTCCGTCTCACGTGATGATCGGACACGGCCTAGTTGACTCGGATCATGTAATCACTTAGATGACTAGAGGGATGTCTATCTGAGTGGGAGTTCACAAGATGAACTTAATTATCCTGAACATAGTCAAAAGATTTTTGCAAATTATGTCGTAGCTCGTGCTTCAGTTCTACTGTTTAGATATGTTCCTAGAGAAAAATTTAGTTGAAAGTTGATAGTAGCAGTTATGCGGACTAGGTCCGTAAACCGAGGATTGTCCTCATTGCTTCATAGAAGGCTTATGTCCTTAATGCACCGCTCAGTGTGCTGAACCTCGAACGTCGTCTGTGGATGTTGCGAACATCTGACATACACATTTTGATAACTACATGATAGTTCAGTTAAACGGCTTAGAGTTGAGGCACCAAAGACATTTTTAAAACATCGCGAAACATATGAGATGTTTCGAGGGCTGAAATTGGGATTTCAGGCTCGTGCCCACGTCAAGAGGTATAAGACCTTCGACGATTTTTCTTAGCCTGCAAACTAAGGGAGAAAAGCTCAATTGTTGAGCTTGTGCTCAGATTGTCTGAGTACAACAATCATTTGAATCAAGTGGGAGTTGATCTTCCAAATGAGATAGTGATGTTTCTCCGAAGTCATTACCACCAAGCTGCTAGAGCTTCGTGATGAACTATAATGTATCGGGGACATATATGATGATCCTTGAGATATTCGCGATGTTTGACACCACAAAAGTAGAAATCAAGAAGGAGCATCAATTGTTGATGGTTGGTGAAACCACTAGTTTCAAGAAGGGCAAGGGCAAGAAGGGATACTTCTTGAAACGGCAATTCAGCTGCTGCTCTAGTGAAGAAACCCAAGGTTGAACCCAAACCCGAGACTAAGTGCTTCTGTAATAAGGGGAACAGCCACTGGAGCAGAATTACCCTAGATACTTGGTAGATGAGAAGGCTGGCAAGGTCAATAGAAGTATATTGGATATACATTGTGTTAATGTGTACTTTACTAGTACTCCTAGTAGCACCAGGGTATTAGATACCGGTTCGGTTGCTAAGTGTTGGTAACTCGAAATAAAAGCTACGGAATAAACGGAGACTAGCTAAAGGTGAGCTGACGATATGTGTTGGAAGTGTTTCCAATGTTGATATGATCAAGCATCGCACGCTCCCTCTACCATTGAGATTGGTGATTGCGTTGAGCATAGACATGATTGGATTATGTCTATCGCAATACGGTTATTCATTTAAGGAGAATAATGGTTACTCTGTTTATTTGAATAATACCTTCAATGGTCTTACACCTAAAATGAATGGTTTACTGAATCTCGATCGTAGTGATACACATGTTCATGCCAAAAGATAGTAATGATAGTACCACCTACTTGTGGCACTGCCACGTAAGTCATATCGGTATAAAACGCATGTAGAAGCTCCATGTTGATGGATCTTTGGACTCACTCATTTTTGAAAGGATTGAGACATGCGAACCATGTTTGTTGGTAGATATGCATGAAGAAAGTCTATACAGATGGATCATTTGGACTCACTTGATTTTGAATCACTTGAGACATGCAAATCATACCACATGGGAAAGATGACCGAAAGCCTCATTTTCAGTAAAATGAAACTAGAAAGCAACTTGTTGGAAGTAATACATTTTGATGTGTGCAGTCCAACGAGTGCTGAGGCGTGTAGTGGATATCGTTATGTTCTTACTTCACAGATGATTTGAGTAGATGTTGAGTATATTTACTTGATGAATCACGAGTCTGAATTATTGAAAGGTTCAAGTAATTTCAGGGTGAAGTTGAAAGATCGTCGTGACAAGAGGATAAAAGATCTATGATATGATCATAGAGATGAATATCTGAATTACGAGTTTGGCACATAATTAAGACATTGTGGAAATTGTTTCACAACTAATACAGCCTGGAACACCATAGTGTGATGGTGTGTCCGAACATCATAACTGCACCCTATTGGATATGATGCATACCATGATGTCTCTTATCGAATTACCACGATAGTTTATGGGTTAGGCATTAGAGACAACCACATTCACTTTAAATAGGGCACCACGTAATTCCGATGAGATGACACCAGATGAACTATGGTTTAGAGAAACCTAAGCTGTCATTTCTTAGAAGTTTGGGGCTGCGACGCTTATGTGAAAAAGTTTCAGGCTGATAAGCTCGAACCCAAAGCGGATAAATGCATCTTCATAGGACACCCAAAACAGTTGGGTATACCTCCTGTCTCAGATCCGAAAGCAATAAGGGATTGTTTCTAGAATCGGGTCCTTTCTCGAGGAAAAGTTTCTCTCGAAAGAATTGAGTGGGAGGATGGTGGAGACTTGATGAGGTTATTGAACCCTCACTTCAACTAGTGTATAGTAGGGCACAAAGAGTTGTTCCTGTGGCACCTACACCATTTGAAGTGGAAGCTTATGATAGTGATCATGAAACTTCAGATCAAGTCACTACCAAACCTCGTGGGATGACAAGGACGCGTACTACTTCAGGGTGGTATGTGATCCTATCTTGGAAGTCATGTTGCTAGACAACAATGAACCTACGAGCCATGGAGAAGCGATGGTGGGCCCGGATTCCGATAAATGGCTCGAGGCCATAAAATCCGAGAGAGGATCCATGTATGAAAACAAAGTGCAGACTTTGGCAGAACAGCTCGATGGTCGTAAGGCTATTGAGTACAGATGGATTTTAAAAGGAAGACGAACAATGATGGTAAGTATCACCATTAAGAAAGCTCGACTTGTCGTTAAGATGAGAAACTTGTATTTCCAAAGAAGTGAGTGGGAGCACTATAGAATTTCTGATAAATATATGTTGTTGACATATTGTTGATCAGAAATGACGTAGAATTTCTGGAAAGCATATAGGGTTATTTGGAAAGTGTTTTTCAATGGAAAGCCTGGATTAAGCTACTTGAACATTGAGCATCAAGATCTATAAGGATAGATCAAAACGCTTAATGGTACTTTCAAATGAGCACATACCTTGACATGATCTTGAAGGTGTTCAAGATGGATCAGTCAAAGAAGGAGTTCTTGCCTGAGTTGTAAGGTATGAAGTTAAGACTTAAAGCTCGACCACGGTAGAAGAAAGAGGAAGGACGAAGGTCGTCCCCTATGCTTAAGACATAGGCTCTACAGTATGCTATGCTGTGTACCGCACCTGAAGTGTGCCTTACCATGAGTTAGTCAAGGGGTACAAGAGTGATCCAAGAATGGATCACAGGACAGCGGTCAAAGTTATCCTTAGTAACTAGTGGACTAAGGAATTTTCTCGATTATGGAGGTGGTAAAAGAGTTCGTCGTAAAGGGTTACGTCGATGCAAGCTTAACACCTATCCGGATAGCTCTGAGTAGAGATACAGGATACGTATACTGGAGCAACAATTTAGAATAGCTCCAAGTAGAACAGTTATTTGGAATAGCTCCAAATAGAACGTGGTAGCTGCATCTAGGAGAAGACATAGAGATTTGTAAAGCACACACGAATCTGAAAGGTTCAGACCCGTTGACTAAAACCTCTCTCACAAGCAACATGATCAAACCCAGAACTCATTGAGTGTTAATCACATAGTGATGTGAACTATATTATTGACTCTAGTAAACTCTTTGGATGTTGGTCACATGGCGATGTGACCTGTGAGTGTTAATCACATGGCGATGTGAACTAGATTATTGACTCTAGTGCAAGTGGGAGACTGTTGGAAATATGCCCTAGAGGCAATAATAAATAAGTTATTATTATATTTCCTTGTTCACGATAATCGTTTATTATCCATGCTAGAATTGTATTGATAGGAAACTCAGATACATGTGTGGATACATAGACAACACCATGTCCCTAGTAAGCCTCTAGTTGACTAGCTCATTGATCAATAGATGGTTACGGTTTCCTGACCATGGACATTGGATGTCGTTGATAACGAGATCACATCATTAGGAGAATGATGTGATGGACAAGACCCAATCCTAAGCCTAGCACAAGATCATGTAGTTCGTATGCTAAAGCTTTTCTAATGTCAAGTATCATTTCCTTAGACCATGAGATTGTTGCAACTCCCGGATACCGTAGGAAGTGCTTTGGGTGTGCCAAACTGTCACAACGTAACTAGGTGGCTATAAAGGTACACTACAGGTATCTCCGAAAGTGTCTGTTGGGTTGGCACGAATCGAGACTGGGATTTGTCACTCCGTGTGAAACGGAGAGGTATCTCTGGGCCCACTCGGTAGGACATCATCATAATGTGCACAATGTGATCAAGGAGTTGATCACGGGATGATGTGTTACGGAACGAGTAAAGAGACTTGCCGGTAACGAGATTGAACAAGGTATCGGATACCGACGATCGAATCTCGGGCAAGTACAATACCGCTAGATAAAGGGAATTGTATACGGGATTGATTAAGTCCTTGACATCGTGGTTCATCTGATGAGATCATCGTGGAACATGTGGGAGCCAACATGGGTATCCAGATCCCGCTGTTGGTTATTGACCGGAGAGTCATCTCGGTCATGTCTGCATGTCTCCCGAACCCGTAGGGTCTACACACTTAAGGTTCGGTGACGCTAGGGTTATAGAGATATTAGTATGCGGTAACCCGAAAGTTGTCGGAGTCCCGGATGAGATCCCGGACGTCACGAGGAGTTCCGGAATGGTCCGGAGGTAAAGAATTATATATAGGAAGTGCTATTTCGGCCATCGGAACAAGTTTCGGGGTCACCGGTATTGTACCGGGACCACCGGAAGGGTCCCGGGGGTCCACCGGGTGGGGCCACCTGCCCCGGGGGGCCACATGGGCTGTAGGGGGTGCGCCTTGGCCTATGGCCAAGGGCACCAGCCCCAAGAGGCCCATGCGCCAAAGAGTAGAAAAAGGAAGAGTCCTAAAGGGGGAAGGCACCTCCGAGGTGCCTTGGGGAGGAGACTCCTCCCCCCCTTGGCCGCACCCTTCCTTGGAGGAAGGGCAAGGCTGCGCCCCCCCCTCTCCCTTGGCCCTATATATAGTGGGGGGAAGGGAGGACAACCATACCTAAGCCCTGGCGCCTCCCTCTCCCTCCCATGACACATCTCCCTCCTCCCGCAGCGCTTGGCGAAGCCCTGTTGGAATCCCGCTACTTCCACCACCACGCCGTCGTGCTGCTGGATCTCCATAAACCTCTCCTTCCCCCTTGCTGGATCAAGAAGGAGGAGACGTCGCTGCTCCGTACGTGTGTTGAACGCGGAGGTGCCGTCCGTTCGGCGCTAGGATCATCGGTGATTTGGATCACGACGAGTACGACTCCATCAACCCCGTTCTCTTGAACGCTTCCGCGCGCGATCTACAAGGGTATGTAGATCCACTCCTCCCTCGTTGCTAGATGACTCCATAGATAGATCTTGGTGATGCGTAGGAAAATTTTGAATTTATGCTACGTTCCCCAACACCGAAGAGCCGGAGGGTTACCGGAACCCCCCCCCCCCCCCCCCCCCGAGAGAAGTAATGGGCCATATGGGCCTTAGTGGAAAGAGAGAGGGGCTGCCAGGGTGGGCCGCGCGCCTCCTCCCCCTGGTCCGAATTGGACTAGGAGAGGGGGGCGCCCCCCTTTCCTTCTCCCTCCCCACTTCCTTCCCCCTCCTAGTAGGAGTCCTACTCCTACTAGGAGGAGGACTCCTCCTTGGTGCGCCATAGAGCCGGCCGGCCTCCTCCCCTTGCTCCTTTATATACGGGGACAGGGGGCACCCCTAGAGACACAAGTTGATCCACATGATTGTTTTCTTAGCCGTGTGGAGTGCCCCCTTCCACCATAATCCTCGATAATATTGTAGTGGTGCTTAGGCGAAGCCCTGCGACAGTTGAACATCAAGATCGTCACCACGCCGTCGTGCTGACGGAACTCTTCCCAGACACTTTGCTGGATCGGAGTCCGGGGATCGTCATCGAACTGAACGTGTGCTAGAACTCGGAGGTGCCGTACGTTCGGTGCTTGGATCGGTCGGATCGGGAAGATGTACGACTACTTCCTCTACGTTGTGTCAACACTTCCGTTGCCGGTCTACGAGGGTACGTAGACAACACTCTCCCCTCTCGTTGCTATGCATCACCATGATCTTGCGTGTGCGTTGGAATTTTTTTGAAATTACTACATTCCCCAACAGTGGCATCCGAGCCTAGGTTTTATGTGTTGATGTTATATGCACGAGTAGAACATAAGTGAGTTGTGGGAAAAATAAGTCATACTGCTTACCAGCATGTCATACTTTGGTTCGGTGGTATTGTTGGACGAAGCGGCCCAGACCAACATTACGCATACGCTTACGCGAGACCAGTTCTCCCGACGTGCTTTGCACAAAGGTGGCTAGCGGGTGTCAGTTTCTCCAACTTTAGTTGAACCAAGTGTGGCTACGCCCGGTCCTTGCGAAGGTTAAAACAGCACCAACTTGACAAACTATCGTTGTGGTTTTGATGCGTAGGTAAGATTGGTTCTTGCTTAAGCCCGTAGCAGCCACGTAAAACTTGCAACAACAAAGTAGAGGGCGTCTAACTTGTTTTTGCAGGGCATGTTGTGATGTGATATGGTCAAGACATGATGCTAAATTTTATTGTATGAGATGATCATGTTTTGTAACCGAGTTATCGGCAACTGGCAGGAGCCATATGGTTGCCACTTTATTGTATGCAATGCAATTGCGCTGTAATGCTTTACTTTATCACTAAGCGGTAGCGATAGTCGTGGAAGCATAAGTTTGGCGAGACGACAACGATTCTACGATGGTGATCAAGGTGTCACGCCGGTGACGATGGTGATCATGACGGTGCTTTGAAGATGGAGATCACAAGCACAAGATGATGATGGCCATATCATATCACTTATATTGATTGCATGTGATGTTTATCTTTTATGCATCTTATCTTGCTTTGTTTGACGGTAGCATTTTAAGATGATCTCTCACTAATTATCAAGAAGTGTTCTCCCTGAGTATGAACCATTGTGAAAGTTCTTCGTGTTGAGACACCATGTGATGATCGGGTGTGATAGGCTCTACGTTCAAATACAACGTGCAAAACAGTTGCACACGCGGAATACTCAGGTTATACTTGACGAGCCAAGCATATACAGATATGGCCTCGGAACACGGAGACCGAAAGGTCGAGCGTGAATCATATAGTAGATATGATCAACATAGTGATGTTCACCAATGAAACTACTCCATCTCACGTGATGATCGGACATGGTTTAGTTGATTTGGATCAGGTAATTACTTAGAAGATTAGAGGGATGTCTATCTAAGTGGGAGTTCTTTAGTAATATGATTAATTAAACCTAAATTTATCATGAACTTAGTACCTTATAGTATCTTGCTTGTTTATGTTTGATTGTAGATAGATGGCCCGTGCTGTTGTTCCGTTGAATTTTAATGCGTTCCTTGAGAAAGCAAAGTTGAAAGATGGTGGTAGCAATTACACGGACTGGGTCCATGACATGAGGATTATCCTCATTGCTGCACAGAAGAATTACGTCCTGGAAGCACCGCTGGGTGCCAGGCCTGCTGCTGGAGCAACACCAGATGTTATGAACGTCTGGCAGAGCAAAGCTGATGACTACTCGATAGTTCAGTGTGCCATGCTTTACGGCTTAGAATCGGGACTTCAACGACGTTTTGAACGTCATGGAGCATATGAGATGTTCCAGGAGTTGAAGTTAATATTTCAAGCAAATGCCCAGATTGAGAGATATGAAGTCTCCAATAAGTTCTATAGCTGCAAGATGGAGGAGAACAGTTCTGTCAATGAGCATATACTCAAAATGTCTGGGTATAATAATCACTTGATTCAATTGGGAGTTAATCTTCCAGATGATTGCGTCATTGACAGAATTCTCCAATCACTGCCACCTAGCTACAAGAGCTTCGTGATGAACTATAATATGCAAGGGATGAATAAGACTATTCCCGAGCTCTTCGCAATGCTGAAAGCTGCGGAGGTAGAAATCAAGAAGGAGCATCAAGTGTTGATGGTCAACAAGACCACTAGTTTCAAGAAAAAGGGCAAAGGGAAGAAGAAGGGGAACTTCAAAAAGAACAGCAAGAAAGTTGCTACTCAAGAGAAGAAACCCAAACCTGGACCTAAGCCTGAAACTGAGTGCTTCTACTGCAAGCAGACTGGTCACTGGAAGCGGAACTGCCCCAAGTATTTGGCGGATAAGAAGGATGGCAAGGTGAACAAAGGTATATGTGATATACATGTTATTGATGTGTACCTTACTAATGCTCGTAGTAGCACCTGGGTATTTGATACTGGTTCTGTTTCTAACATTTGCAACTCGAAACAGGGACTACGGATTAAGCGAAGATTGGCTAAGGACGAGGTGACGATGCGCGTGGGAAACGGTTCCAAAGTCGATGTGATCGCGGTAGGCACGCTACCTCTAAATCTACCTTCGGGATTAGTATTAGACCTAAATAATTGTTATTTGGTGCCAGCGTTGAGCATGAACATTATATCTGGATCTTGTTTAATGCGAGACGGTTATTCATTTAAATCTGAGAATAATGGTTGTTCTATTTATATGAGTAATATCTTTTATGGTCATGCACCCTTAAAGAGTGGTCTATTTTTGTTGAATCTCGATAGTAGTGACACACATATTCATAGTGTTGAAGCCAAAAGATGCAGAGTAGATAATGATAGTGCAACTTATTTGTGGCACTGCCGTTTAGGTCATATCGGTGTAAAGCGCATGAAGAAACTCCATACTGATGGACTTTTGGAACTACTTGATTATGAATCACTTGGTACTTGCGAACCGTGCCTCATGGGCAAGATGACTAAAACACGGTTCTCCGGTACTATGGAGAGAGCAACAGATTTGTTGGAAATCATACATACAGATGTATGTGGTCCGATGAATATTGAGGCTCGTGGCAGATATCGTTATTTTCTCACCTTCACAGATGACTTAAGCAGATATGGGTATATCTACTTAATGAAACATAAGTCTGAAACATTTGAAAAGTTCAAAGAATTTCAGAGTGAAGTTGAAAATCATCGTAACAAGAAAATAAAGTTTCTACGATCTGATCGTGGAGGAGAATATTTGTGTTACGAGTTTGGTGTACATTTGAAAAATTGTGGAATAGTTTCGCAACTCACGCCACCCGGAACACCACAGCGTAATGGTGTGTCCGAACGTCGTAATCGTACTTTACTTGATATGGTGCGATCTATGATGTCTCTTACTGATTTACCGCTATCGTTTTGGGGTTATGCTCTAGAGACAGCCGCATTCACGTTAAATAGGGCACCATCAAAATCCGTTGAGACGACGCCTTATGAACTGTGGTTTGGCAAGAAACCAAAGTTGTCGTTTCTGAACGTTCGGGGTTGCGATGCTTATGTGAAAAAGCTTCAACCTGATAAGCTCGAACCCAAATCGGAGAAATGTGTCTTCATAGGATATCCAAAGGAAACTATTGGATACACCTTCTATCACAGATCCGAAGGCAAGACTTTTGTTGCTAAATTCGGAAACTTTCTAGAGAAGGAGTTTCTCTCAAAAGAAGTGAGTGGGAGGAAAGTAGAACTTGATGAGGTAACTGTACCTGCTCCCTTATTGGAAAGTAGTACATCACAGAAAACCAGTTTCTATGACACCTACACCAATTAGTGAGGAAGCTAATGATGATGATCATGAAACTTCAGAACAAGATACTACTGAACCTCGTAGATCAACCAGATTAAGATCCGCACCAGAGTGGTACGGTAATCCTGTTCTGGAAGTCATGCTACTAGATCATGATGAACCTACGAACTATGGAGAAGCGATGGTGAGCCCAGATTCCGCAAAATGTCTTGAAGCCATGAAATCTGAGATGGGATCCATGTATGAGAACAAAGTATGGACTTTGGTTGACTTGCCCAATGACCGGCAAGCAATTGAGAATAAATGGATCTTTAAGAAGAAGACTGACGCTGACGGTAATGTTACTGTCTACAAAGCTCGACTTGTCGCAAAAGGTTTTCGACAAGTTCAAGGAATTGACTACAATGAGACCTTCTCACCCGTAGCGATGCTTAAGTCTGACGAATCATGTTAGCAATTGCCGCATTTTATGATTATGAAATTTGGCAGATGGATGTCAAAACTGCATTCCTGAATGGATTTCTGGAAGAAGAGTTGTATATGATGCAGCCGGAAGGTTTTGTCGATCCAAAGGGAGCTAACAAAGTGTGCGAACTCCAGCGATCCATTTATGGACTGGTGCAAGCCTCTCGGAGTTGGAATAAACACTTTGATAGTGTGATCAAAGCATTTGGTTTTGTACAAACTTTTGGAGAAGTCTGTATTTACAAAAAAGTGAGTGGGAGCTCTGTAGCATTTCTGGTATTATATGTAGATGACATATTACTAATCGAAAATGATATAGAATTTCTGGATAGCATAAAGGGATACTTGAATAAGAGTTTTTCAATGAAAGACCTCGGTGAAGCTGCTTACATATTGGGCATTAAGATCTATAGAGACAGATCAAGACGCTTAATTGGACTTTCACAAAGCACATACCTTGACAAAGTTTTGAAAAAGTTCAAAATGGATCAAGCAAAGAAAGGATTCTTGCCTGTGTTACAAGGTGTGAAATTGAGTAAGACTCAATGCCCGACCAATGCAGAAGATAGAGAGAAAATGAAAGATGTTCCCTATGCTTCATCCATAGGCTCTATCATGTATGCAATGTTGTGTACCAGACCTGATGTGTGTCTTGCTATAAGCCTAGCAGGGAGGTACCAAAGTAATCCAGGAGTGGATCACTGGACAGCGGTCAAGAACATCCTGAAATACCTGAAAAGGACTAAGGATATGTTTCTCATATATGGAGGTGACAAAGAGCTCATCGTAAATGGTTACGTTGATGCAAGCTTTGACACTGATCCGGATAATTCTAAATCGCAAACTGGATACGTGTTTATATTAAACGGTGGAGCTGTCAGTTGGTGCAGTTCTAAACAAAGCGTTGTGGCAGGATCTACATGTGAAGCGGAGTACATAGCTGCTTCAGAAGCACCAAACGAAGGAATCTGTATGAAGGAGTTCATATCCGATCTAGGTGTCATACCTAGTGCATCGGGTCCAATGAAAATCTTTCATGACAATACTGGTGCAATTGCATTGGCAAAGGAATCCAGATTTCACAAGAGAACCAAGCACATCAAGAGACGCTTCAATTCCATCCGGGATCTAGTCCAGGTGGGAGACATAGAGATTTGCAAGATACATACGGATCTGAATGTTGCAGACCCATTGACTAAGCCTCTTCCACGAGCAAAACATGATCAGCACCAAAGCTCCATGGGTGTTAGAATCATTACCGTGTAATCTAGATTATTGACTCTAGTGCAAGTGGGAGACTGAAGGAAATATGCCCTAGAGGCAATAATAATGTTATTATTTTATTTCCTTATATCATGATAAATGTTTATTATTCATGCTAGAATTGTATTATCCGGAAACATAATACTTGTGTGAATACATAGACAAACTAAACGTCACTAATATGCCTCTACTTGACTAGCTCATTAATCAAAGATGGTTATGTTTCCTAACCATAGACATGTGTTGTCATTTGATTAATGGGATCACATTATTAGGAGAATGATGTGATTGACTTGACCCATTCCATTAGCTTAGCACCCGATCGTTTAGTATGTTGCTATTGCTTTCTTCATGACTTATACATGTTCCTATGACTATGAGATTATGCAACTCCCGTTTGCCGGAGGAACACTTTGTGTGCTACCAAACGTCACAACGTAACTGGGTGATTATAAAGGAGCTCTACAGGTGTCTCCGAAGGTAAATTTTGGGTTGGCGTATTTCGAGATTAGGATTTGTCACTCCGATTGTCGGAGAGGTATCTCTGGGCCCTCTCGGTAATGCACATCACATAAGCCTTGCAAAGCATTGCAACTAATGAGTTAGTTGCGAGATGATGTATTACGGAACGAGTAAAGAGACTTGCCGGTAACGAGATTGAACTAGGTATTGGATACCGACGATCGAATCTCGGGCAAGTAACATACCGATGACAAAGGGAACAACGTATGTTGTTATGCGGTCTGACCGATAAAGATCTTCGTAGAATATGTAGGAGCCAATATGGGCATCCAGGTCCCGCTATTGGTTATTGACCGGAGACATGTCTCGGTCATGTCTACATTGTTCTCGAACCCGTAGGGTCCGCACGCTTAAGGTTTCGATGACAGTTATCTTATGAGTTTTGATGTACCGAAGTTAGTTCGGAGTCACGGATGTGATCATGGACATGACGAGGAGTCTCGAAATGGTCGAGACATAAAGATTGATATATTGGACGGCTATATTCGGACACCGGAAGTGTTCCGGGTGATTTCGGAGAGAACCGGAGAGCCGGAGGGTTACCAGAACCCCCCGGGAGAAGTAATGGGCCATATGGGCCTTAGTGCAAAGAGAGAGGGGCTGCCAGGGTGGGCCGCGCGCCTCCTCCCCCCTGGTCCGAATTGGACTAGGAGAGGGGGGCGGCGCCCCCCTTTCCTTCTCCCTCCCCACTTCCTTCCCCCTCCTAGTAGGAGTCCTACTCCTACTAGGAGGAGGACTCCTCCTTGGTGCGCCATAGAGCCGGCCGGCCTCCTCCCCTTGCTCCTTTATATACAGGGGCAGGGGGCACCCCTAGAGACACAAGTTGATCCACGTGATCGTTTTCTTAGCCGTGTGCGGTGCCCCCTTCCACCATAATCCTCGATAATATTGTAGTGGTGCTTAGGCGAAGCCCTACGACAATTGAACATCAAGATCGTCACCACGCCGTCGTGCTGACGGAACTCTTCCCTGACACTTTGCTGGATCGGAGTCCGGGGATCGTCATCGAGCTGAACGTGTGCTAGAACTCGGAGGTGCCGTACGTTCGGTGCTTGGATCGGTCGGATCGCGAAGACATTCGACTACTTCATCTACGTTGTGTCAACACTTCCGTTGCCGGTCTACGAGGGTACGTAGACAACACTCTCCCCTCTCATTGCTATGCATCACCATGATCTTGTGTGCGTAGGATTTTTTTTTGAAATTACTACATTCCCCAACAAAGAGTTGATAAGAAATTAAATGTTATTCATTATGCTAGTAAGACTCTAGACAATGCTCAAAGAAATTATGCTACTACTGAAAAAGAGTTTTTAGCAGTTGTATTTGCTTGTGATAAGTTCAGATCTTATATTGTTGATTCTAAAGTAACTATTCACACTGATCATGCTGCTATTAAATACCTTATGGAAAAGAAAGATGCTAAACCTAGACTTATTAGATGGGTTCTCTTGCTACAAGAATTTGATTTGCATATTGTTGATAGAAAGGGAGCTGAGAACCCCGTTGCAGACAACTTATCTAGGTTAGAAAATATTCTTGATGACCCACTACCTATTAATGATGACTTTCCTGATGAACAATTAAATGTTATAAGTACTTCTCGTAGTACTACATGGTATGCTGATTATGCTAATTATATTGTTGCTAAGTTTATACCACCTAGCTTCACATACCAGCAAAAGAAAAAATTCTTCTATGACTTGAGACATTACTTTTGGGATGACCCACATCTTTATAAAGAAGGAGTAGATGGTGTTATTAGACGTTGTGTACCTGAGCATGAACAGGAACAGATCCTACGCAAGTGTCATTCCGAGTCTTATGGAGGACACCACGCTGGAGATAGAACTGCACATAAGGTATTGCAATCTGGTTTTTATTGGCCTACTCTCTTCAAGGATGCCCGTAAGTTTGTCTTGTCATGTGATGAATGTCAAAGAATTGGTAATATTAGTAGACGTCAAGAAATGCCTATGAATTATTCTCTTGTTATTGAACCGTTTGATGTTTGGGGCTTTGATTATATGGGACCTTTTCCTGCCTCTAATGGATACACACATATTCTAGTTGCTGTTGATTACGTTACTAAGTGGGTAGAGGCTATTCCAACTAGTAGTGCTGATCATAACACTTCTATTAAAATGCTTAAGGAAGTTATTTTTCCGAGGTTTGGAGTCCCTAGATATTTAATGACTGATGGTGGTTCACACTTTATTCATGGTGCTTTCCGTAAAATGCTTGCTAAATATGATGTTAATCATAGAATTGCATCTCCTTATCATCCACAGTCTAGTGGTCAAGTAGAATTGAGCAATAGAGAGCTCAAATTAATTTTGCAAAAGACTGTTAATAGGTCTAGAAAGAATTGGTCCAAGAAACTTGATGATGCATTATGGGCATATAGAACTGCATACAAAAATCCTATGGGTATGTCTCCATATAAAATGGTATATGGGAAAGCATGTCACTTACCTCTCGAACTAGAACATAAGACATATTGGGCTATTAAAGAGCTCAACTATGATTTCAAACTTGCCGGTGAGAAGAGCTTATTTGATATTAGCTCACTTGATGAATGGAGAACCCAAGCATATGAAAATGCCAAGCTATTTAAAGAAAAAGTTAAAAGATGGCATGACAAAAGGATACAAAAGCGTGAGTTTAATGTAGGTGATTATGTATTGCTATACAACTCTCATTTAAGATTTTTTGCAGGAAAACTTCTCTCTAAACGGGAAGGCCCCTATGTTATCGAGGAGGTCTATCGTTCCGGTGCAATAAAAATCAACAACTTCGAAGGCACAAATCCGAAGGTGGTAAACAGTTAAAGAATCAAACATTATATCTCAGGTAATCCCATAAATGTTGAAACCAATATTATTGAAACCGTAACCCCGGAGGAATACATAAGGGACACTTTCCGAAACGTTTCAGACTCCGAAAGGGAATAGGTATGTGGTACGGTAAGTAAACCGACTCCAAAACAATTTCTAAGGCAATATTTCTCAGTTTTGGAATATTTTGAAAAATAGAAAAATAAGTAGCAGTCCGGGAAGGACACGAGGGCCCCACGAGGGTGGTGGGCGCGCCCCCTACCTCGTGAGCACCTCGTGTGCCTTCCGAACTCCGTTTTCTTGTACGATACATATTTTGGTCGATAAAAATTCATTATATATTCTCCCGAAGGCTTTGACTCCCGTATCACGCAAATCTCCTCTGTTCTTGTTTCGAGCAGTTTTCTGTCAGGGTTTTCAAGGCCAGGCATCATGTCGTCCCCCTCCTCCAACAATGGTGACAACGATGCTTGGCTAATGAGGATAGATCTGAAGGGGGAAGAACCCACGAAGGTCAACAAGGATGAAAGGATCAAGAAGGCCACGGAGGATTAAGCTCCGGCAACAAAAGACATCCTTCAACTTGATCATAACCTTATTACCCCAACTGAGATCGAAGCTTTCAAGATGATTGAGTTAGCTCATATACAGAATAAGTATCTCACACAAGAAAATATTTTGTTGAAGGAGCATATTGTCGCACTCAAGGGCATTATCCGCAAGCTGGAGGACCTCTTACGCTCGATGTGCGATTATCCATCACCACCACCTTCTTCACCGACAAAGAAGGAGGCATAATCACATGGGTATGGGCACTCCCCTTGGCAACTACCAAGCTTGGGGGAGGTGCCCCGGTATCGTATCACAATCACAACCCCTATATTTACCGTTTTTCTTAGTTCGATCCTATTAGTAGTATCTTGATCTAGTAGAATAAAGTTTATGGCATGATCTAGTTTTGAGTTTTGTTTTATGATCTTTCTATGCAATCGAGTCCGTGAGCTATATATAATAAATATTAGTGTTGAGTCAAGGGCTTGATTATTTTGCCATGATCTTGGGTGAATAAATAAAAGAGAAAAAGAAACAAAAAGTTCATGTTGATCTTATTGAGAGTAATGACTTCACATAGAAAGAGTATGATGATTAAAAGTTGTTGGGAGTTGGCAGACATAGCTTTGGTCATTGTTGCAATTAATAGGAAGTAATAAGGAAAGAGAGGTTTCACATATAGATATATTATCATTGACATCTTTTATGATTGGAAGCACTCATTAAAATATGACATGCTAAAGAGTTAATGTTGGACAAGGAAGACAATGTAATGAGTTATGTCTTTCTTATATCTGAGATAAAGTATGTTGTCATGGATCCTCTAACTTGTTGAGCTTTCCTTTCCCCCTCATGCTAGCCAAATTCTCAGCACTAAGTAGAGATACTACTTGTGCTTCCAAATACCCTTAAACCAGTTTTGCCATGAGAGTCCACCATATCTACCTATGGATTGAGTAAGATCCTTCAAGTAAGTTGTCATCGGTGCAAAGCAATAAAAATTGCTCTAAATATGTATGATTGATTGGTGTGGGAGAAATAAGCTTTATACGATCTTGTGATGTGGAAGTAATAAAAGCGACGGACTGCATAATAAAGGTTCATATCACAAGGGGCTATATAAAGTGACGTTCTTTCGCATTGAGATTTTATATATCCAACCATAAAAGCGCATGGCAACCTCTGCTTCCCTCGGCGAAGGGCCTATACTTTATTATTATCTTCTACCTTATGCAAGAGTCATGGTGATCTTCACCTTTTCTTTTTCATTTTATCCTTTGGCAAGCTCGGCATGTTGGAAAGAACATGATATATATTCTAATTGGATGTAGGGGAGCATGAACCATTATTGTTGACATTGCCCTTGAGGTAAAAGGTTGTGGGGCAAAACTATAAGCCCCTATCTTTCTCTGTGTCCGATTAAAACTCCGTAACCACAAGTATTGCGTGAGTGTTAGCAATCATGAAGGACTAGATGATAGTTGAGTATGTGGACTTGCTTTTTAGCTCTGACATAGACTCTTTCCGATGTTATGATAAATTGCAATTGCTTCAATGACTGAGATTATAGTTTGTCGGAGCCCAATAAGGTTTATGATTTATACTTTTGCATTGTGAATAGAGCATCACTTGAATATAAGTAATCATATGACAAAATCTATATATGTTGCTGTTATGAGAATAATCATGATGCCTCCATGTCCGTATTTTATTTTTATCGACGCCTCTACATCTAAACATTAGGACATATTTATTGTTGTCGGCTTTTCGCTTGAGGACAAGCGAGGTCTAAGCTTGGGGGAGTTGATACGTCCATTTTGCATCATGCTTTTATATCGATATTTATCGCATTATGGACTGTTATTTCACTTTATGTCACAGTACTTATGGCTATTCTCTCTTATTTTACAAGGTTTACATAAAGAGGGAGAATGCCGGCAGCTGGAATTCTGGGCTGGAAAAAGGAGCAAATATTAGAGACCTATTCTGCGCAACTCCAAAAGTCCTGAAACTCCACAGAACGTCTTAAAATAAGTAAAGAAAAATCCTCGCCAAAGATGAAGGCCAGGGGGCCCACACCCTCCTCATGAGGGTGGAGGGCGCGCCCCACCCCTAGGGCGCGCCCCCTACCTCGTGGGCCCCCTGGTGGGTCTCCGACGTCCATCTTCTCCTATATGAAGTATTTCGATGAGAAAAAAATAGCAAGCAACCTTTCGGGACGAGACTACGCCGCCACGAGGCGGAACCGAGGCGGAACCAATCTAGAGCTCCGGCAGAGCTGTTCTGCTGGGGAAACTTCCCTCCGGGAGGGGGAAATCATCACCATCGTCATCACCAACGCTCCTCTCATCGGGAGAGGGCAATCTCCATCAACATCTTCACCAGCACCATCTCATCTCCAAACCCTAGTTCATCTCTTGTATCCAATTCTTGTCTCAAAGTCCGGGATTGGTGCTAGTAGGTTGCTAGTAGTGTTGATTACTCCTTGTAGTTGATGCTAGTTGGTTTAATTGGTGGAAGATTATATGTTCAGATCCTATATGCATATTATTACCCCTCTGATTATGAACATGAATATGCTTTGTGAGTAATTACGTTCGTTCCTGAGGACAAGGGAGAAGTCTTGCTATGAGTAGTCATGTGAATTTGGTATTCGTTTGATATTTTGATAAGATGTATGTTGTCTAGCCTCTAGTGGTGTTATGTGAACGTCGACTACATAACACTTCACCATTATTTGGGCCTAGAGGAAGGCATTGGGAAGTAATAAGTAGATGATGGGTTGCTAGAGTGACAGAAGCTTAAACCCTAGTTTATGCGTTGCTTCGTAAGGGCCTGATTTGGATCCATATGTTTCATGCTATGGTTAGGTTTACCTTAATACTTTTGTTGTAGTTGTGGATGCTTGCAATAGAGGTTAATCATAAGTGGGATGCTTGTTCAAGTAAGAATAGCACCCAAGCACCGGTCCACCCACCTATCAAATTATCAAAGTATCGAACGCGAATCGTATGAACGTGATGAAAACTAGCTTGACGATATTCCCATGTGTCCTCAGGAGCGCTTTCCCTATTATAAGAGTTTGTTCTGGCTTGTCCTTTGCTACAAAAGGATTGGGCCACCTTGCTGCACTTTATTTACTTTTGTTACTTGTTGCTCGTTACAATTTATCCTATCACAAAACTATCTGTTACCACTTATTTCAGTACTTGCAGAGAATACCTTGCTGAAAACCGCTTATCATTTCCTTCTGCTCCTCGTTGGGTTCGACACTCTTACTTATCGAAAGGACTACGATAGATCCCCTATACTTGTGGGTCATCAGCAGCCAGCGGTGGTGGTCATCTCTTCCGTCAGATGTGGTTGGCCTGAGGCTAGCTGTTCGGATCTCTGGATCCGTCATCTAGTACCGACTGCGAGTCAGGAAGACGTAGTTGCCGGTGAAAACCAAGCCGACGGCGGGAGATGGCGGCGTTCCGCGTCGTTGCCTTGATGAAGGCATCGTCATGTGACTACTGTCGACCCACTCGTACTGCTCTGGGGGAAACCCTAGGATCTGGTCTTCCAGATCGGGCAATGGCAGCATTGCGGCGTCGTTTCTCTCTTGGGAGCATCGTTTGTGGAGCAGCGCTGGAAGATAGAGGCAGGAGGTGGAGCCGCTTTGTCTAGCATGGAGCTTCGGTGAAAATGTCAAGTCATGCTTGGCCGACAGGTGCTATGCTTTGTCATGCCTATTCAGCAGGTGCTACGCACGACAGATCTTCCAAGGACTACAAGCTATGTCAGCTGGACTTGGCGGCATGGTGTTGAGGTGTACCGGCGGCGACCACGACGTGCTCAGTAGTTCGCGCACAGGGAGGTGGTGCCGTTGGGTGCCGTGGTGGCGTCGACAGCAGCTAGACTGGGGAAGGTTGATGCGTCAGTACAACTTTGAAGATGAAGTGGTGGCAGTTGGCGGCGGCGGCCTCTGAGATGGTGCCGGACCAGTGTGTGCCTCATACCCGGAAAGTGGCTTGGTTGGAGCCTCAGGTCTTAGATGTTTTATTTGGCTGCGAGGTCTGTTTTGTATTAGACCCTGACTATCAGCATCCCTGCAGCAACTGGATATGAGTAACGACAGTTGTTGCCTGATAACCCACAAGTATAGGGGATCGCAACAGTTTTCGAGGGTAGAGTAGTCAACCCAAATTTATTGATTTGACACAAGGGGAGCCAAAGAATATTCTTAAGTATTAGCAGCTGAGTTGTCAATTCAACCACACCTGGAAACTTAATATCTGCAGCAAAGTGTTTAGTAGCAAAGTAATATGATAGCAGTGGTAACGGTAGCAAAAGGTAATGATAGTAAAAGTAATGTTTTTGGTATTTTGTAGTGATTGTAATAGTAGCAACGGAAAAGTAAATAAGCGAAGAACAATATATGGAAAGCTCATAGGCAATGGATCAGTGACGGAGAATTATGCCGGATGCGGTTCATCATGTAACAGTCATAACCTAGGGTGACACAGAACTAGCTCCAATTCATCAATGTAATGTAGGCATGTATTTCGAATATAGTCATACGTGCTTATGGAAAAGAACTTGCATGACATCTTTTGTCCTACCCTCCCGTGGCAGCGGGGTCCTAGCGGAAACGAAGGGATATTAAGGCCTCCTTTTAATAGAGTACCGGACCAAAGCATTAACACATAGTGAATACATGAACTCCTCAAACTACGGTCATCACCGGTAAGTATCGCGATTATTTTCACTTCGGGGTTAACGGATCATAACACATAATAGGTGACTATAGACTTGCAAGATAGGATCAAGAACACTCATATACTGATGAAAACATAATAGGTTCAGATCTGAAATCATGGCACTCGGGCCCTACTGACAAAGCATTAAGCATAGCAAAGTCATAGCAACATCAATCTCAGAACATAGTGGATACTAGGGATCAAACCCTAACAAAACTAACTCGATTACATGATAAATCGCATCCAACCCATCAGCGTTCAGCAAGCCTACGATGGAATTACTCACGCACGGCGGTGAGCATCATGAAATTGGTGATGGAGGATGGTTGCTGATGACGATAGCGACGGATTCCCCTCTCCGGAGCCCCGAACGGACTCTAGATCAACCCTCCCGAGAGGTTTTAGGGCTTGGCGGCAGCTCTGTATCGTAAAACGCGATGAATCCTTCTCCTCTATTTTTTTTATCCCCCGAAACCAAATATATAGAGTTGGAGTTGAGGTCAGAGGAGCTCCAGGGGCCCACGAGGTAGGGGGG
The DNA here is from genome assembly GCF_003073215.2 of Triticum urartu. Lineage (NCBI taxonomy): Eukaryota > Viridiplantae > Streptophyta > Magnoliopsida > Poales > Poaceae > Triticum > Triticum urartu. The sequence goes on along the minus strand of NC_053024.1, from coordinate 592,066,506 downwards.
CGCGCCCTAGGGGGGCAGGCGCGCCCCCCACCCTCGTGGCTAGGGTGTGGGCCCCCTGGTCTTCATCTTTTGCAGGGATTTTTTATTATTTCCGAAAAGATGTTTCGTGAAGTTTCAGGTCATTCCGAGAACTTTTGATTCTGCACATAAATAACACCATGGTAGTTCTGCTGAAAACAGCGTCAATCCGGGTTAGTTCCATTCAAATCATGCAAGTTAGAGTCCAAAACAAGGGCAAAAGTGTTTGGAAAAGTAGATACGACGGAGACGTATCATTGCCTAGATGGTGGCTTCAGACTTACTGTTGTATTTCTTTATAAGGTCTTTTGTGAATAATTAATAAAGTGACTGCATGCATCGCCCAGATGCAGAAGCTGGGGTCCTCCTCCTTTTCTAAAAAAATAGAGCTGATTCATTTAAAAGTGAAAAAAAATCACATTTCAAAGTTTCAAACAATTCTGAAAAATGTATGAAGTAACATATGAATGTATACTACTTGTGTGAAATTTCTGATGAGAACATTCACACGCGAGCTACACACAAAATGACAAATCAATCATTGGCAAAATCTGCTCGGTCCCCACCTAGTGCCCCCAACTTTGGAATGCGGTTTTGGAATTTGGAGTCCGTGACGAAATCCACTAAAATTTCACAGAGAGTAAGAGTGTTTATGATGTATTCAATATGGATATGACTAGATCTCAGTCAACTGAGACTTAATTAACCAAGTTTTATTAAGGAGTACCACTTAAAGTAAAAAATGTAGCATATTCGTCTAGGAGTGGTCCGAACAAAGGACAATCTTGTCCGACAAAGAAGTCATGATGAGATAGTTAAATATCTTTACTTTCATTTCACTTTTGTGTCCGCTACATGGTCAGTTATCCAAACAACTTTTAACTTGTAGCTATCAAAAAATGTTGCCAACATGTTTGGTCACTCGCGGGATGATATTGCACCCAATTTAGTGTGCTTATAAGAGTGGAAATGTCAGTCTTGTTATGGTCACTATGACTATGTAGAAATAACATGATTTTTAACAGTAATATTTTATCTTTGTCTACCTATGTATGAATTGTTTCATTAGTTCTCCACTCTACAAAGATTGCTTCACTTTGGTGTGCACGCGATTAAAACAGGTGACTAGGGATGTTTTTAGCCTCACATGGATGGTGGCATAGTCTATGGTTAGGCTTTGCACCCTCCTCGCCTTATGTACAGTTTCAGCCTACTACGACTTTGCTGGTCTTGGTGTTTATTTTATTTTATTTTGTTCTCATGAGCGCGAGCTGATGTTGGTTGTGTGGATCTTAATGATGCAAAGGCCATACGTACGTTTGTTATGTTCTGTGTCTTATGGTGCTACATTATGAGTTAACAAAAAATACTTTTTGGAAGGAAGAAAAAAATAACATTGGATGTTTTTTCTTGAACTAAAGGTTGGCGTTAGTGGGCTAGCGAATCATCCGATCCACCCTCTCGTAGTCGTTCAATTGGTCAAAGCATCTGAAGACTGGTGCCTATTTGATTTATCTCCTTGGTGTTGCAGCATTCCCCGCATCTTCGACGAGCGCACTTGCAGCACGACACCTGTTGGAGGTGCTCCCAGCGAGCCCCTTGCAACATCTCTGATGAACTGTTTCCAGCAACGCCGATCGGCCACAACATCGGTGACACACCCCATTAGCAGCCACAACACTGGATATGTTTCCACAACACCGTCTATGTTGTAATCCTGGTGAGCTCGAAGCACCGGCCTCGTGCCACAACATCCACTATGTTTTCACAGCATCGGGTATGTTGCAATCCCGATGAGTTTGTAGCACCGACCTCCTACCATAACATTTTGGCAGTTGCTGCAACAACACCATTGTTTGCAACACTGCCGCCATTGGATAAACGAGCCACGTACGTCCGTAGTAATGGTCTATGATGCAACACCTGGATCGCCTAGATGTCCCCGAGGATGGAGCATGTGGGCTATGGGGAGAACCTGCCTACCCCGTCCTCACTGGATGCTCGAAAAAAGTGGATACCGCCATGGTGTAGCTTGGAAGAGAGAGAGAGAGAGAGAGAGAGAGAGAGAGGAAAGACCACCATGGGGATATAAGTTCTCGTGTATATGAGAGGACAAGGCGAGGGGATTTTTATGAAAGAGGAGCTTGGCTTTCAACACGATGTGCGGGGCACGCATGACACTCATCGCTAGCGCGAGACAACCTATGTGTTGTATATGATCAACCAACCGTTTTCAATTCTTTGCTTTAAAAAGTATATCATGCCACCTCGATTTGATCTAGGACCTCCACCGACCCGCGTTGCTTATCTAGATCAATCGATGCCTAAGGGCATCTCCAACGCAGGTTACCAAAATGCCCGCAAATGTTTGGACCGAATGTTGTTGCCACTTTTAGGCCCTCCAAAGAGGTAAGCACAATAACATAGTTACTAGATCCAACACACCATAGTTTAGAGATTCAAACATCTGGATATCCTAGATGTCCCCAAGTATGGAGCATGTGGGCTAGGGCGACAACCTGCCTACCCCGTCCTCATTGGATGCTCCGAAAATTTAGATACTGCCATGGTGTAGCATGGGAGAGAGAGAGAGAGGAAATACCACCATGGGGATAAGTTCTCGCGTATGTGAGAGGACAAGGCAAGGGGATTTTTCTGAAAGAGTAGCTTGGCATTCAACGCGATGCGCGGGGCACGCATGACACTCATCGCTAGAGCGAGACAACCTATGTGTTGTATGTGATCAGCCAACCGTTTTCATTTTTTTGCTTTAAAAAGTATATCATGCCACCTATGCCACCTCAATTTGATCTAGAACCTCCACCCACCCAGTTGCTTCTCTAGATCAATCGATGCCTAAGGGCATCTCCAACGCAGATCACCAAAATGCCTACAAATGTTTGGACCAAATGTTTCTGCCACTTTTAGGCCCTCCAAAGACGTAAGCATTCTAACATAGTTACTAGATCCAACACACCATAGTTTAGAGATTCAAACATACAAACCATAGTTCACAAGTTTTAAATAAACTAAAAGATAATTATATCACAGCAATGCCAAACTAGACCCTTCAAAAGGTCAACAATGCCAAATCATAATTCGGAACCCCTCATTCATCTAAGATTGCTTTAATCCCATTAATTTTATGAAGGAATTATGCCCTAGAGGCAATAATAAAGTTGTTGTTTATATTTCCTTATATCATGATAAATGTTTATTATTCATGCTAGAATTTTATGAATCGGAAACTTAGTACATGTGTGAATACATAGACAAAACAGAATGTCCCTAGTATCCCTCTACTTGACTAGCTCGTTAATCAAAGATGGTTAAGTTTCCTAACCATAGACATGTGTTGTCATTTGATGAACGGGATCACATCATTAGGAGAATGATGTGATGGACAAGATCCATCCGTTAGCTTAGCATAATGATCGTTTAGTTTTATTGCTATTGCTTTCTTCATGACTTATACATGTTCTTCTGACTATGAGATTATGCAACTCCCAAATACCGGAGGAAAACCTTGTGTGCTATCAAACGTCACAATGTAACTGGGTGATTATAAAGATGCTCTACAGGTGTCTCCGAAGGTGTTTTTTGGGTTGGCATAGATCAAGATTAGGTTTTGTCACTTCATATATCGGAGAGGTATCTCTGGGCCCTCTCGGTAATGCACATCACTATAAGCCTTGCAAGCAATGTGACTAATGAGTTAGTCACATAGGGTTGCTAGAAGTTTTGAAGACGCACATCATAGTTCAATTGTCAGTTTTCCGGTTAGAAACAATCACGGGGACCAAGGAATGAACGGATATTGCAAGAAGTATCACCTGTATCAAGATCTCTTAAGAGGTGGTGAAATTCTCATGACTTTCTTGACATAAAATATGGTAATACTCCAAGGTAAAGAAGAACAATTGCTGGGTAGCAAGGATCTCAAGGTATAACACAAAACACGAACATGTTTGTGTTAAACGGAAGGCAATAAAGTGGTCAGTGATAACACAAATCATCGAGGGCAAGGATGTTATTTCTCAACAAGAATTCAACTGATATCCTGCAAGAGCTCATAAGGCTGATGATGATCACGACACATTTCTCGATAGATTTCATGAAGATGTAATCAATCAGCGACAACACCAAGTCAAAGGAATGATGAAGCAAAAGGTTATTGGAACCATGGGTACGACACAAACTCGAAATCAAGCTTGATGTTCAAGGTGAAATGATATGATGAGGAAAATGGACATAAGCTTAGCTCATCCTCGAAAATTGTGCTCCGGGAAGAAGGGCAAGGTGACACAATTAAAATTTAGCACGATAATGGTATAGCCGATCAGGCTAGGAATGACTTAACGGATTATTAAACTCGTAAGGAATGAAAATTACTTAGAGTTATAGAATCATAGTGCAGAATCGATTCACTTATCGGTGTTCTTGAGTGATTAATAACCCGGAACCCGTGGAAAATTTAGAATCGGCGAAAAATAATAGTAGAGAAAGAACTCATAAGAAGTTATGTAGTTTCGTGATATTCTCGAGATACCAGAGGGTAATACTCGAAGGTAGAGCAAAATCGAGGTTGGGAAAGCGTATTGATTTGCAGAAGACAAGCGCTTTAACTTGTCCGAGAAATGGGATCAAAGAAAAAAAACAATCATGGTCGGAACCACGGTTGCAAAGGACAAAACATAGTTACCAGATGAACTTATAATAAGGGGATTATTATTATCAGAATAAGCTTCCATGATGAGTTCCACATCGGGTCCATGGGCATGAACACAAAGTTCAAGGTCGACTCCCACTTCTTCAATGCATAACCTTCCATTCACTTCTTGTTTTCGATGAAGTCATAGTGTTGAAATTATATCTGGCAAAACGCCAAAAGAGTATGACTCATAGAAATTTCCGGGTTCACACAAATTAGGGAAGGCATAGGTTCAGCCCATCGGGGCATCTTAGGAACATATACCATAAATTTCAAGAATAAATAACACAAGCTTGATAGTAGAGCATGCTTGAGAAAGCAGATGATACAATTTACCAAAGGCATTATGTATCCAAGGAAAAGCTCACAAGCTTATTGAATATGAAGGACATTGTCGGATAAAATCCGAAAAAAGGTCTAGTGGTCCACAAGGGATCTGATGTGAGCATCAGTACTCAACCAGAGGAAGAAAGAATGCAAGGAGACCGGATTATAGGAACAACTGACTAACTCAAAGCTCAACTGCAAAGGAATTATGAATTCCAAGACAAGGGATCAGAAGCAATGCTCTGATTAGGGATGGATAGGTAGAATAGCCTTAGGGGTACAATCAATGGTGATTTGATTGGTCGAGATCCAGCACATGTTAAAATGACGTCTGAGCCAGAAGGATGAATTCTAGGATCTGATTGAGGATTGCGAGCATTCACAATGTATTGTATCAACGGACTCAAAATGATAATGACAAAGGATAACAATAAGATTACTAGACTTATGGTATTAACCATAATGCAAGCAAGCAAGACATTCAAGAACAATGGGCTGTTGAGGATTTTCAGAAGAACGAATGGTATTACGAAGACTTTTGTGAAGTACATGAATCAACTGAGGATGAGCAGATACTTGATAGGTGCACAAAATTATTCGTAGGGGTATTCAGGTGACAAGGAACTGCAAGGCAGTAAGCTCAAGGGATTCTCGGAACAACAGAGAGCAGTTCAGGGCATCTAGTAATAACAAGAGCAACAGGATTGAATGTAAGAATGGCAGGTGTATGCAGTTATCAATAGGGATATAATAGTGGTAGGGAATTTAGAAAGGCGGTGGGTACGAGTGTCTTAGGAGAACATCGTAGAGTAACCTCGGAATCTTCTGGTGCAGCAGATGATCATCGGTAATAAGGTGCTCTCTGGGTGAAAGTGATCACGAGATCCTAAAGTTAGATTTAGCAAAATTCATTTAACCCGAATAGAAGAAAGATCAGAGTCCCAGAGTATAGACGAGGAATAAAAAGATCCTAATACCACCCAATGGCGACGTGGGCCGGTAAGCCACACATCCATGTTAGTAAAAGTTTCTCAGTGACTAGACTCAACTTCGGCCAAGGAGTTGGAAAGGGGGATCCTACAGGCAGTCTGCTCTGATACCAACTTGTGACGCCCTCGGTTCAATCATACACTAATCATACATGTATGATCAAGATCAAGGACTCACGGCAAGATATCACAACACAACTCTAGACACAAATTAAAATAATACAAGCTTTATATTACAAGCCAGGGGCATCGAGGGCTCGAATACATAAGCTCCAATACACAAGAGTCAGCGGAAGCAACAATATCTGAGTACAGACATAAGTTAAACAAGTCTGCCTTAAGAAGGCTAGCACAAAAGCAACAATGATCGAAAAGGCAAGGCCTCCTGCCTGGGAGCCTCCTAACTACTCCAGGTCGTCAGCGGCCATCACGTAGTAGTAGGCACCCTCGGGGTAGTAGTAGTTGTCGGTGTTAAAACCGGCGGATCTCGGGTAGGGGGTCCCGAACTGTGCGTCTAGGCGGATGATAACAGGAGAAAGGGACACAATGTTTTTACCCAGGTTCGGGCCCTCTCGATGGAGGTAAAACCCTACTCCTGCTTGATTAGTATTGATGATATGGGTAGTACAAGAGTAGATCTACCACGTGATCAAAGAGGCTAAACCCTAGAAGCTAGCCTATGGTATGATTGTTGTTCGTCCTATGGACTAAAACCCTCCGGTTTATATAGGCACCGGAGAGGGCTAGGGTTACACAGAATCGGTTACAATGGGAGGAGATCTACATATCCGTATTGCCAAGCTTGCCTTCCACGCCAAGGAAAGTCCCATCCGGACACGGGACGAAGTGTCTTCAATCTTGTATCTTCATAGTCCAAGAATCCGGCCAAAGGTTATAGTCCGGCTATCCGGACACCCCATAATCCAGGACTCCCTCAGTAGCCCCTGAACCAGGCTTCAATGACGACGAGTCCGGCGCGCAGATTGTCTTCGGCATTGCAAGGCGGGTTCCTCCTCCGAATACTTCATAGAAGATTTTGAACACAAGGATAGTGTCCGGCTCTGCAAAATAAGTTCCACATACTGTCGTAGAGAGAATAATATTTACACAAATCTAATCTGCTGACGTATTCCGTAGCGTGTCATCACACCATAGCCAAGCCTTTATTCTGTTTTTACTGTCCCACCTCAGCGTGATTTGCGAGGCGGTTTCCTTGGCACGTCTTGTCGAAGCAGAGATCGTGTCCCCTTTATTTACGGGATTCTCATCAATACGGACGTGGGTAACCCAATCGTGCTTGTTGGTGTGTCTCCTCGATCAAAGACGAGTCCCAAACGGTCACGGGAAGGGCTCTTGGTATTCAACCTCTTATAAAGAGACCAAGGCCTTACTCCTTTCTTTTGATCTCAATCGAATACGCCCTTCGCCTCGAGTTCCAACACCCAAGGCCCCAGATTTTAGGTGCTTCTGACCTTCGACGATGTCCGGCTCCGACCTTTGAGGCCGATGGACGCCTTCCTCCGTCACAGAGGAAGACATGCTAAAGCTGAGAGAGGCCAGGTTTTTGACCGGTGAAATCTCGCATAGGCTGCCTGCTCACGGGCAGGTTATTCCTACTCCCAAGCCTAGTGAGAGCGTGGTGTTCGTGTCTCACTTCCTCCGAGGGCTAGGCTTCGCAAAGGATCCCTTCGTGAGGGGGCTCATGTTTTATTACAAGCTGGAATTTCACGACTTAGCCCCGGAGTCCATCCTCCACATCTCATCGTTCATTGTCGTGTGCGAAGCCTTCCTCCGTATTACTCCCCACTTCGGATTGTGGCTTAATACATTTAAAGTAGAGCCGAAGATGATTGAGGGACAACACGCGGAGTGCGGAGGCGCTGTTATAAGCAAGAATACTGACGCTCCATGGCCCGAGGGCTCCTTTCAAGAGGAGTTCAGCTTATGGCAACAAGAGTGGTTTTATATCACAGCTCCCAGGAGCACCAAGTGGGTGGCGCCGCCTGCTTTCTGCTCGGGTCCCCCGCCATGACTGGCGTCATGGGTCAATAAGGGGCTAGACTGGGGGTCGACAAAGGACGTGCCCTTGTTGCAGGGCCGCATCCGCAATCTCCTAGGAAGAGACATCAGTCTGGTTGTGGTGACGCAGGTTATGTTAATTCGCCGAGTTCTGCCCTGCAAACGTCGCCCCCTCCGCCCGTGGGAGTTCAACCCGGAGGGACCACGAGTTCTCCAACATTTCTTGGCATGACGCCCGTGGAGATGTACAAATTGTTCTTCGGACCACAAGTAGTGTGTCCGGATTCTAGGGAGGACGCAGGTCTGAGCTGCAATCGTCCGGATACTCAAGTAAGTAGCCCTGTGCCCGGAGACACCATCCTTTCATTTATCAAAACATCACCCTTAAAAGAGTTGTCTTTGAAACAGGAGTGGGTAGCGAAGGCGATGTTAATCAGGTGTCCGGCCCCCCTTCCCGAGACCTCGCCGGATCCCGTGTTAACCAGGATGCTGGAGATCGCGCCTTCGGAAGAAAGCGAAGGGGGGACAAAGAAGCTGCTGCATCCCCGAAGGAGGCTGTCTGGAAAGGAGGAATCAAAAATTCCTCTACTCAGGGGAGGAAGAGGACTGCCTCTGAAGACCCGGAGTCCATGGTCTCAAAGCGGGGGAAGAAATCTTCGCCAGAGGGTCCTGTGCCAGGGGATGCCTCGGCCGTACTATGCCCTCAAGGGGATCAGCCCTCCACCGAGCCGTAAGTAGAGAGGGGATGTTTAAAATGAGATAAATCCTTGTTTTATTTCTGAGGAAAATAACCGAAATTTTACCTTGTAGTTTGGATCTCAGCCCTTCTCAGCAGAGCTCATCTTCGGGGGATCTTCTTTCGGAGATGATGGAGAGCGGAACGCCTCCCCCTGCCGTACCGCCTTACGAGGCGGGCGATCCTGAGGTATCATCGCGGAGGGTTTCTCCGAATCCGGCAGGGCCGGAAGGCAGTCATACGGACCCCCAAGGCCATCCATGTCCGGTCTTTGAGAAATGCCATCGAACGAGTCCGGCACCGCCTGGTGCTCGGTCGGATGAACTGAAGGATCTGTTAGGGCGAGCGTCTATCTCAGAGGAACACCGTACGTTGATGGGTACGGTAATTGAAAGGATTTCGTCTGCTGAAAATGGGCTGCACGAGGCCGTCAGGAGTTTACTGACAGGTTTTGAGGTACACGAGGTGATGTACCTTTTGACAGTTCCGCATGTAAGATGCGCCCTGTGTAGATAGTAGCCCCTGAGACTCTATGTGTTGTCGAAGACGACAGCACGCAGAGGATCATAGTCCCAGGTGTAATTTTGCCGCCTTCCTATGTAGGTGGCGAAGTGTCCGGTGGCCAGCCGGACTGATGAATTTGCCGAGCTAACGCGACAACTTGACGTGGTAGATGCCGACATCACGCTTGTCAACAAGCTGCTTGACGAGGCACAAGGTATGTAATTTCTCCGGAGACACCTGGTAAGAGGAGCTTGATGCCAGTATCTTACAGCGTGTGCGCTTGATGCAGATGGGGCCGCTGCCATGGAGAACCTTCGGGCGGAACTTGCCCGAGCCAAGGAGCAAGCCAGGAGAAGTGATGCGGTTGCCGTAAAGGCAATTGAAGAGCTGAAAGCTGAACAGGCTGCTCACTGCCGAAGCAAGAAGGAAATGGCCGAAATGGCTGTGAAGTTAAAGAACGCTGCTGACCGCTGCAAGCTTCTTGAAAAAGAAGATCGGGCGGAGCGGACAGACCTGGAGAAGGCCACTACAGCGGCCAAGGATGCTCGTTCTGCGATGAGAGCGATGAAGGAGGAGCTGCGTCAGGCCGGAGATATCGCGGCTGGAAAGCCCTTTATGCTGCGGATGAAGTTTGGAGATCCTAAATACGCTCCGTTGGACCGGATGTGGAGTTCGGCGGACGCATATCTGGATTTAGCTGCGAGTGCCGCTGATGCGGCCAAACATTTCCGAGATCAGAAAGATAGCGAAGTGGAGAAGCTCTTCTGGTCACAATTCAACAATCCGGAGCGGTCGCTTCCGTTGACCGATCGTTTGGCTGAATGGGCCGAACTGAATAGGTTGTCCGGACTCGCCATGAAGGATGTCGTTAATCATCTGTGGCCGGAAAGGCCAGCCCCGAACAGTTATTTTAGCTTGGTGCAGCAGTTCCTTGGTGCAGTGCCGCATATCAATGTGATGAAGAGGTCAGCATGCATAGAGGGTGTGCGGATGGCCCTTGCCCGTGTCAAGACATACTGGGCGGAGATGCAGGCCGCCGCTGTTGCATCCCAAGATTCGGACGGAGGCCGAATACCTGCTGAGCACTATTTTCAGGAAGTTCTGCAAGGCGCTCGTTTGATAGAGACGCAGTGTCGAAGGATATTATGTTCGAATAACGTGTATTATTGTAAAACAATATTTTGATGAATTGTAGAAGCTTTTTATACTTGTGCCTGCAAGTATTATAATGCCTCATGTGCGGCCGTTGAGGTATATGTGTATATAATCTGAAAGATGGCAGTCGTCGGCTTCAGCCCCCACGCATATAATGCGGGGATGTTCGCAGAAGGCGCATTCTCACACTTGATCCAACGTCTTGGTCCATGAAGGAAGTGATAGCGCAGCGAACTAGGAAATCGGACTATAATGCTTTATCACTTTCACTTAGCCATAGGAGTTTGACAGGGGCTACTATATAGCCCCTGGTGGCGCCGCGCTCGCCCGATCTCGGGGCGCGTGTGTGCCTGGCCGAGAAACGGCCCTTCGTTAATGCGGAGGAATCCCGAAGACTCTGATAGGTCATCGAGTGGTTGACCAGTCTCACACTATATCATGACAGTCAGTTTTCGGCTTTCTCTGCTGAGGTGCTCGCCTGGCTGAACTGGGGCACAATCGCAGTAGTTCTCCTGGTGCCGCCTTAGCCGATAGAGCAGAACGTAAGGTAGCAAAACACAAGAGCCGGGCAAACCCAACATTTGACCAAAGACAGGATTCGGAGCTGATGCATATAAGGCCAAACTCGCGATGCCGAACACTCCCTAAGGTATTCGGTCTTTATAAAAACGGGCTGAGCAATGCCCATGATAATAGGCCCCTGGTGTCCAAGTATGTGCGAAATTCTGACATGGCCACATGCCAAGACGCCAGCCTCCTCCTCGGTTATACTGTGAATCCGGGGGATGTGCATCAACAAGAAACAGCGAAAAAGGTTTACGCAGGGTCTTAATCTAAAGAGAATCCTTGGGACGGGTCCCTGCTGCACGTCTGCGCCTGTGTCTCCATTGCGCCGTGTCCTGGACGGGTGTAGCACGGTGTTCATCTGTAAAAGAGAGGAACTTCGTTGAAAGAAGAATAGCCATGCGAAATATATGTTGTACTAAGTAAACAAAGTATAATTCAAGATGGGGAAAATTGAGCCTTATTGTCGCTTATTTTACATATGCGGAGCCCCTATCAATTATAATTTGCTCCGGACTCGCCTAGCCGTGTCCGTGGTCTTAATGACCTGTTAGATGCTTTTATTGGTGAAGCTGTTTTAATGTGTGGCTGTCAAGGCAGCCGTATAGTCTTCTGCGCGCGAGGAACATTCAATGTTTCCCTTTAGTGAGATGATGCCTCGTGGGCCGGGCATCTTAAGCGTGAGAGATGCATAATGCGGTATTGAGTTAAAGCGGGCGAAAGCTTCGCGTCCCAGTAGTGCTTGATAGCCACTTGAAAATGGGGCGATGTGGAAGGGTAGCTTTTCGCGGCGGAAGTTATGGGGGAACCGAACATTACTTCTAGCAGGAGAGAACCCGTGCAATGGGCATCCGGGCCTGGCGTTACTCCTTTAAAGGAAGTGTTGCTATGGCGAATTTTGTTGGGTCCATCCCCATTTTGCGGATTGTGTCCTGATATAGTAGGTTTAGACCACTGCCGCCGTCCATCAGGACTTGTGTAAAGTGGAATCCGTCGATTATCGGATCTAATACCAAGGCGGTCCAACCTGCGTTACGGATACTTCCGGAGTAACCTGATGGTCGAAGGTGATCGGTTTTAACAACCAGTGGCGAGACTCCTTTGTGATAGGCCGCATGGCACGTATCTCTATAGGTGCCACTTTGTTTTTCCCTTTTGTCACGTGAAGTAAGTTTACTATTTTGACTTCTTATGGGAAATTCTTTTGTTTCCCGGTGCTCTGCTTGTGGGTTTCGTCATCGTCCTCACTTGGTGTATCGAGCCCCTTGTGTTCGGCGTTGAGTTTGCCGAATTGCTTGAAGACCCAACATTCTCTATGGTTATGGTTTGCAGGCTTCCCGGGAGTGCTGTGGATTTGACATATTTTGTCCAAGATTTTGTTTAGGCTAGATAGCTCGTGCCTGTTATCCTTGAGGGGCAGCTTTTTCTGACCCTGCCGAGAGCTTTTGAATCCGGTGTTGACTACCGTGCTCTTCGGGCTGTTTCCCTCATTCCGGCGCTGGTCCTTGCTGCGACGCGGTTTCCCGTTTCCGTCCCTGACTTTGGATGTACTTGGGTCGCTGGTGCTGCATCTTGCCAACCAGTTGTCCTCTCCCGCGCAAAAGCGGGTCATGAGGCTTGTTAATGCGGCCATTGTTCTTGGCTTTTCTTGGCCGAGGTGTCTGGCGAGCCATTCGTCTCGAACGCTGTGTTTGAAAGCTGCTAAGGCTTCGGCGTCCGGACAGTCGACTATCTGGTTCTTTTTAGTAAGAAATATGTTCCAGAGTTTCCGGGCTGACTCTCCGGGCTGTTGAGTTATATGACTTAAATCGTCTGCAGCCGGAGGCCGGACATAGGTCCCTTGAAAATTTGCCCGAAAAGCATCCTCGAGCTCTTCCCAACTTCCAATGGTGTTTTCGGGAAGGCCTTTAAGCCAATGCCGGGCTGGCCCTTTGAGCTTGAGGGGTAAGTATTTTATGGCATGGAGGTCGTCTCTTTTGGCCATATGGATATGGAGGATATAGTCCTCAATCCAGACTCCAAGGTCTGTCGTTCCGTCGTACGCCTCTATGTTTACGGGCTTGAATCCCGCTGGAAATTCATGGTCCAGCACCTCATCGGTGAAACATAGGGGGTGTGCGGCACCCCTGTATTTGGGTGTGTCGTAGTGTTCGGATGTTTGTTGTGTTGCATTGCTTACTAAAGCTTGCTTTCTTGGCCCATAGATGGATCTGGCTGGGCCATCTTTTTGATGTGAATCCTTGAGTGGGTCGTGTGCTGGCTTGTGTGCGGCGCCTCTTGCCGCTCTATATTGGCCATGGGGTCGTTTATCCGTCCGGGTGGCTTCCTTATTTGTTGATTGCGGAGGTTCTAGGGCCTCCTCATCAAATTCAGGCAGGAGCTTTCGCTTCGGGTAGCTTTTTGTGTGGCGACCGTCGCCGTATTTGTCTGCGGTGTTGAGTACTTTGCTCCACCTGATTCTGAGTGCATCTTCTGCAGTTTTGAGCTTCTGCTTCTGCTTTTTTAGGCTACGCGCACTAGCGCGAGCCTTTTGTGGAGGTTCTTCTGCTCTAGGAACTTGTCCGGCGTGAGGTCGTCCGGACTGTTATCTTCGCCGGGGACAGGTTGTGCGGTTTGTTTATCCAAGTTGCCTTGTTCGGACGGTTGCTCGATGCCATGTTCATCGTTCGCCGGCTCACCCTGCTCTGTGGCTGGGTCTGTATGACCGCTGTCTCTGTCGAGGCGGGGCTTGGAGCGGCGCTTATGCCGCCGCTTTGACTGCTTTTCGGAGGAACAACCCTTCGTTGCGTCCTCCCGTTCGTCCTTGTCGTTTCCTTCGGGTGTGTCCACCATGTATACATCGTAGGATGGGGTGGCTGTCCAGTGCCCTGTGGGCGCTGGTTCCTGTTTGCCTCCTACATCGTCGTCCATGCCGTTGATGTCTTCGGAGTCAAAGTCAAGCATGTCGGTTAATTCGTCGACAGTGGCTACGAAGTGGGTGGTGGGTGGGCGTCGAATTTCTTCGTTGTCCGCATCCCAATCCTGTTGGCCATAATCCAGCCAGGGATCTCCTGACAAAGAGAGAGACCTTAGTGAATTCAGAATGTCGCCGAAGGGTGAGTGCTGAAAGATATCTACGGCGGTGAATTTCATAATCGGCGCCCAATCGGATTCGATTGGCAGGGGCGTGGAGGGTTCGGAGTCCGGAGCAGGGTCCGGCACCTTGGAGTCACGGGCTTCGCAGAGGATAAAGCTGGTGTTCGGCTCGATCACCGTTGAGACTGCAGCCCCCGAGGCGGTGTCTAGCCACCCGCCCTCGATCGGCGCAGTTGGCTCCGAGCTAAGGGTCGGAGCTGTTGCGGGCACGGCCTCCAGGGCACTGTTCGGCGGTAGAGCTAAGTCATGCCCATCGTGACAGTGCGGCGCGCTAGGTTGTGGCTCGGATCCGTCGAAGATCAAGTCTCTGCGGATGTCAGCCGTGTAGTTCAAACTTCCAAATGTGACCTGACGGCCAGGGGCATAGCTTTCAATCTGCTCCAGATGGCCAAGCGAATTAGCCCGCAATGCAAAGCCGCCGAACACGAAGATCTATCCGGGGAGAAAGGTCTCACCCTGGACCGCATCGTTGTTGATGATCGGAGGAGCCATCGGGCCTAAAGGTGACGACACAGAGGAACTCTCAATGAAAGCACCAATGTCGGTGTCAAAACCGGCGGATCTCGGGTAGGGGGTCCCGAACTGTGCGTCTAGGCGGATGGTAACAGGAGACAAGGGACACAATGTTTTTACCCAGGTTCAGGCCCTCTCGATGGAGGTAAAACCCTACTCCTGCTTGATTAATATTGATGATATGGTTAGTACAAGAGTAGATCTACCACGAGATCAAAGAGGCTAAACCCTAGAAGCTAGCCTATGGTATGATTGTTGTTCGTCCTATGGACTAAAACCCTCCGGTTTATATAGGCACCGGAGAGGGCTAGGGTTACACAGAGTCGGTTACAATGGGAGGAGATCTACATATCCGTATTGCCAAGCTTGCCTTCCACGCCAAGGAAAGTCCCATCCGGACACGGGACAAAGTCTTCAATCTTGTATCTTCATAGTCCAAGAATCCGGCCAAAGGTTATAGTCCGGCTATCTGGACACCCCCTAATCCAGGACTCCCTCAGTAGTCATCAGTGGTGTCGTCTCGCTCCTGGGATCCGTCATCTGGTCGCAACAATCGGGTATAGGGGAAAAAGAGGTAGCAAAGCAACCGTGAGTACTCATCCAAAGTACTCGCAAGACTTACATCAGATCTAGACCATCTGTATCAAAGGAAAGGGTTGTATCTGTGGATTAAACTGCAGAATGCCAGAAGAGAAGGGGAAAGCCTAGCCTATCGAAGACTAGCATCTTCAAGCATCTTGCAGCATATAGAAGAGTACAGATCAACATAATGTA
Organism: Triticum urartu; assembly: GCF_003073215.2. Taxonomy (NCBI): domain Eukaryota; kingdom Viridiplantae; phylum Streptophyta; class Magnoliopsida; order Poales; family Poaceae; genus Triticum; species Triticum urartu. The sequence continues at coordinate 592,051,061 of NC_053024.1, read as the reverse complement.
AAGTAGTAGTAGTGTTATCAACCTCGGCCAGAGATCCTTTCTCGACTCCCTGCGAGAAAGCAATCCCAGAGCCATACTATCCATTTCGCATATCCATTTCTCATCTCAAGTATCCAGTTCTAGTTGTATCGATCGGGATACAACTCCAAGTGTCCGTTACCGTAGGACAGGCTATCGATAGATGTTTTGTTCCCTGCAGGGGTGCACCAACTTACCCACCACGCTCGATTAACTCCGGCCGGACACACTTTCCTGGGTCATGCTCGGCCTCGGCCAAACAATACGCCGCAACCCGACCTAGGCTTAATAGAGAGGTCAGCACGCCGGACTAAGCCTATGCCCCAGGGGTCTTGGGCCATCGCCCTGGGAACTCCTGCACGTTGCGTCGGTGGCCGGTGAGCAGACCTAGCTACCTCCTTAAAAAGGCAGGAGCTTACCAGTCCAACCCGGCGCGCGCCGCTCAGTCGCTGGCGTCTAATAAGCTTCGGCTGATGCATATGACGCAGAACGCCCATACAATGCCCACGTGATGGTTAGTGCTATAAGGCCAGAGGCCCCTCGGATCAAATATCCAAACTGTTAGTGTGTTGGTAGTGCGGTCACGAGCAGAGACTCGCGAAAGATGTGACCCCGTCGCCCCGTCTCGAGTACTTGTGGCAAGGGCTAAGAATGCCCGGCCATGCCTCGTATTCAACTCGGGTACCCTCCAGGTCAACCCGTCTCCACATCACTCGCGGGTACCCCTCAGGGTCGACTAGCTTTTCCATGTAACAGTTGTAAAGTCCAAGTATCTGTGTGTCCAAACATCAAGGGCAAAACCCGAGGAATCACCCCCGGTGAATTCCACTCGATGTAATCATCAAGGTGAACGTAAGAGGATCCACCCTCAAGGTTCACACTTGAGGGATTGCACGACAGAGCCGTATCAGAAGCGGTTAAGGAGGAAATCACCCTCGATGACGACGACCGAATAGCTACACTACAGAGATCTCATCAGGAGTGATGTATGAGGTTCCACCCTCGGCACTCGATGATAACTCTGCAGAGTCGTACAATTAGTGGGGGTGATGTGCGGTGTCGGGGCCTGGACATCGATCTCGTTGATCGAGTCATCCAACAGAAAGCGGGGTAATTGGGACAAGGTGGGGGTCACTGATGGATCACTAACCAAACTATACTAAGAAGTTTAGGATAAGAAGTTAAGGTAACAATAAGCAGGTAACGAAAACAGGCTATGCATCAGAGTAGGATCATACAGAAAGCAGTAGCAGTTCTAATGCAAGCATGAGAGGAAAAGAAATAGGCGATATCGGAATGCTCAAGGAGGGTTTGCTTGCCTGGAGCTCTGTTGAAAAGGAAGAAGTGTCGTCGACGTAATCGATCACAGGGGCGGCATCAGTCTCGGGGTCTATCGGAGAGAAGAGGGGAAAGAAACAGTAAATACATAGCAAACAAGATGCAACACTAAGCATGACAAGACGATACGCGGTGCTAGGGTGTTCTAACACGGTGGTAGACGATACCGGCAAAGGGGGATAACATCCGGGAATGCTTTCCCAAAGTTAGGCATTTTCGGACAGACGAACCGGAGGGGGGGAGGTTGCATGTTCGCTATGCTAGGGACATGTGGCTGACGAACGGACCGCGTATTCGGATTCGTCTCGTCATTCTGAGCAACTTTCATGTACAAAGTATTTTCATCCGAGTTACGGTTTAATTAAAATTAATTTATAAAGTTTTTAAAACATTTTGGAATTAACAGATTTAATTAAAAGGAAAACAGGGTTATGACATCAGCATGATGTCAGCAGTCAATAGGGCTGTTGACTGGGTCAAACTTACATGTGGGTCCTGCTGTCATTGTCACAGTTTAACTAACAGGTAATTAGCAGGTTAAATATCAGGATTAATTAAGTTAATTAATTAAATAATTAATCACTATTTTTATATCTTTTTTAAGAGTTCCTGGGGACTGGGCCCCACGTGTAAGTGGCCTAGAGGCCATCAGGGGCGTACGTGGCTTAACGGGCAGCGGGCGCAGGCGTAACGGGCGCCCGTAGTCTGCCCGGGGCGGGGCGAGGTCGTGGCCACGGCAGGGCTTGCCGCAACGGGGCGCGAGGGCCACGGCGGGCGGAGCTGGTAGCCCCGACCAGCAGGACGGGGTGCAGCAGAGCACGGGGCGGGGCTCGCGCACGGCAGGTGGGGCGAGCGGCAGCGACGGAAGAAGCAGGCAGAGCGGTGCAGCAGGGGACGGCAACGGTTGCGGCGGCGACAGCAGCTGGAGGTGGGCGCACAAGGGGGCGCGACGAACGCTGCTATCGTGAGGACGGCGGTGCGCGATCACGTGCATCGGGCGTGGCCGGGTCGCACGGCGCGAGCGGCGACCGCGGCAGAGTATGAGAGAAGAGAGGGGGAGGAGAGGGGAGGTGCAACCGGCGCGGCGGCTCACCGCGAAGCTGTAGGGGGGTCAGTGGGCTCGAGGCGGCTTGGGGGTGGCCGGAGTCCGCAACGGCGAGGTGAACGCCGTCGGGGACGAAGAGGTCAAGGGCGGCGTCGGTGGGGACGAGGCGGTCCAGCGAGTGGGGCCTCGGGGAGGAAGGCGAGGCGTCCAGCGAGCGACGGGGAGGAGGTTCGGTGACGGGGCAGCTCGACATGGAGTCGGGGCCGCCTCCGACGACGGCGGTTGGCATTGGGGCGCCGGGTTCGGCCCGATCCAGGCCGGATCGGGAGGGGAGAGGAGTGGGGAGTGAGGGGGAATCGTGCGGGGGAGTGGGGTTGGTCGTTAGGGTTTGGGTCAAGGGGGTGGCCTTGTAGGCCAGGGAGGGGGCGGTTGGGCCGTCCGGTTGGCTAGCTGGGCCGGATGGCCCAGCGCGGGGGAGGGGGTTTCCTTTGTTTTAAATTTTTATAACTTGCCTTTAACTTTTCTGTTTATTAAATTTAGCCTCAGCTTTGTATTTTCTTTTAGTAACAAATGAGTTTTGTTTTGAATAAAACTTGGCACATAACTCTAACACAATATAATGAGATGGAAACAAAAAGTATGGAGTGAAAAGGAGATGTCTAACCATTTATAGAAATTGAAAAGGCCAATTTTAAATGCTGCTGGACCACTAAATAATTTCCAGGGGCACTTTGGGAATTCGAAAGAGGTTGTTTCCAACATGTTAAATATCCAGGGATTATTTGCCACACCTTGAAATTTTTTAATTTGAAGTTTGACAAATTTGAATTTTGACTTTAGATTGGATTTGAATTTGAATGGTGATTTGGATCAAGTGAAGGTTAGCAACAGTAACATGATAACATGGCACCATTAACAGGGGATTACTGTAGCATGACACTGGGAGTGTTCACTCTCTTCGTCCGTCCTTTATATACGTGGGCAGGGGGCACCCCAAAGGCACACCAAGTCTTCTCTTAGCCGTGTGCGGTGCCCCCCTCCACAGTTACACACCTCAGTCATATTGTCGTAGTGCTTAGGCAAAGCCCTGCGCCGGTAACTTCATCATCACCGTCAACACGCCGTCGTGCTGATGAAACTCTCCCTCGTCCTCAACTGGATCAAGAGCTCGAGGGACGTCATCGTGCTGAACGTGTGCTGAACGCGGAGGTGTCGTATGTTCGGTACTAGGATCGGTTGGATCACGAAGACGTTTGACTACATCAACCGCATTACTAAACGCTTTCGCTTCCGGTCTACCAGGGTACGTAGACGCACTCTCTCCTCTCGTTACTATGCATCTCCTAGATAGATCTTGTGTGATCATAGGAATTTTTTTGAAATACTGCGTTCCCCAACAGTTTAATCTTGTTCTTTTCCCACCCTTAAGGAGCTTAGCAATACCAAACTCCAAGTTCATCCTCTCTTCATTGAGCTTTTCCTTCTCTTTCAAGTGATTGAAGTTCAGGTTCCTAATGACATTGGCTTGAGCACACTCTAGCTGCTTAAGCATGTCAACCTTTTCCCTGCATCTTCTTGTTCTCTTCCTCCTCCTTTCTAGCTCTCCCTGCAAATAGCCCACTAAATTGTTTAGCTGAGAGATATTCTCTCCTCTTCATCGCCCCTCTTAATCTGCTTATAGTTGAACTCCAACACCCTCTGCTCCTTGGCGTCAAAGAGACGGTTCACTTCAGCAACTAACTTCTAATAGTTATCCTATAGTTTCCTTTTCTCTTGTGTTAGATTGTGAATAACCTCTGAAATATCCATATTGTCGCCGGTCCTATCTCTCTTGCTCTTCTCATACATATCCCATAACTACTCCATAGTTCTTACCTTCCTACAAAAAATAGAAAAAAAGGCAGTAAGCTAAATGGCATTGCATCGTAAGAGTGAACATTAAGCACTGACCAAATGTAGCATTAAACAAGCATGACATTTGTCTTTAACAAATGAAGCAGATTGGCCAGGAAGACATGATTGACCAAGTTTGCTACAACCTAAACATTAACCATATTTTTTACCCACAAAAAAGGACATTGGCCTTTTTTCATTCACTACCAACCATACATGGCCACTACTGACCATCGCAATGATTTTGACACTTATTTAACATAATGAACTACTCACAAGGACCACTACAGAACCTTAAACTTGATTTATGCCAAAAGAGCACTTCGTGTTTTTTAATGCCAGCTGAGCATAAAAGCTTATTCACTACCAACTAAACAATGACAACTAACATTCAAAGCACTTGCAAACATTCAACATAGACCACTAAGCATATACTTGCAAATCTAACCTCCCAACTAAACAATGACCAGTGACCAAATGCTTGCACATATCCCAACTAATTAATGATCACATGATTGCAAACCTGCAACCTATGCACAGTACATATCCAAACTAAACAATACCCACACCCAAAAAAAAAACCTAAGAGAGCTCAAATTTGGAAAGATCATAAGCATACATTCTAATCACACGCAAGGAACCTCCTGCCAGTGTGAATGCCTTCAAAAGCACCGCCTCTCCGTCGGCTTGCCATGGTTGCACACCACGCTCAAATCTGGCGCAATGACATTGAAATCGGGATTGTGAATTGTAGCAGGGAGTTGTATGAGAAAAATATTAGCAACCAACAGTAGAGATCGAGCTCCTTGATAAAACGCCCAAATCATAAACCCTATCCATACACCTAGCCAACTCATCGTGATGATGAGACGTAGTGGATTGACTCCTCGCTGGTTTCGCCGTCATTCCAAGACACCATGTTGCGGCGGCAGTGAAGAACACACACACACACATACACACACACAAAGAGAGAGAGAGAGAGAGAGAGAGAGAGAGAGAGAGAGGAGGGGTTTAAACCATGCTGGTTGGACTCGTTTTGACCAAAACGGCTCGGCCGTCTCCTATAGCATCTGAAGTGAAGCGTTAAAAACATGCTCAAAACTACCTAAACCATCGATTAGTGTTTTTTGCAAAAAAAAAACACCAATCCGTGTTTTTTTGGCCAAACTGGTAGAATGGTGTTTCCTACAAACCTAGCCTTCAATGCAGTGGTTTTCTACAATTAACTACTCGCTCTGCTAGGTCGAGGGGGAAGGGATGGCAGCCAAGATATTGGAGAAGTTCAAGAACATCATGTCGAAGGAGGAGTCATGTGCCAAGCGCAATGAGGCAAAGAAGGAAAAAAGACCGAGAGGTTTAAAATCTTTGTGGAAATGCAAAAAAAGAAGATTAAGCTTGGGGAGACGTGGCATAAGTGGCAGACGTGAACTTCATAACTTATATAGTATCTCGCAAATACATTTTGGTTTCCACCCTTTGGATCGACCTGAACTTGAGTACAATCTTCCGTATGCAAAGCCATCATTAGCTAGCTTGGACACAGACCCTATAAGAACCGTGTGTCTGTGTCAGCTAAGCAGCATTCAATTGTCGAACCGGAGGATGTTGGCCTGAATGAAGTGTTCGGCGACAGCTTTGTAGGTGGCCTGCGTGGGGTGGACAGAGTCCCAGAACATGAACTCGGACGGCTTCGCGCACGTCGGGACCATATCGGTGCACAGCGGCCCCATCTCCAGGAGCCCGGTGCCGCAGCAGCCCTTGCTCGCCTCCACGAAACCTGCACCAGATCGGGCGTACAGCAAGCAGTCAATAGCAACAGTAGACGCCGTCTCGTACGTATGCATGGCATGGGATCCCTGCACGGCTAACAGTGCGAGCATGTGTGCTGTGGGTGGTCGCGGATGCATGCCCCTACTCACCGTACTTGCCGGGGTGGTCGACCATGTCCTTGAGCGGGCTGTAGATGTCGGCGTACACGGCCCTGGCCCCGGGCGAGCGGGACTGGAGCTCGGCGAGCATCCGCTGCAGCTTGGCGTTGTAGCTCACCGCCGCCGCGTTCTGCTCCGCGATGCACCCCTGCGGCCTCGGCGGCTGCCGCAGCTCCGCCATCGTCAGCTGCAGCGGGAGGCACCCCACCGGCGGCAGCCCCGCCACCAGCATCCTCCGGGCGCCCAGCTCGTACATGCCCTGCATGCATAGTAGGTACGTGCATTGAGCGGCAGGGCCCGTTCACATTTGATGCATGAAGACGCATGCTTTAAGCCACGTACGGTAACAGAATTCATGATCTCGACTGGTTTCCAGCTCGTGGTGGTGCACAGCTGCACATGACGCATCTGCATTCTACTGTAGGGACGATTAAGACGCTTGCTTGCTGGAGCAGAGCGCCCGGCCTAGCTGCAAGTGGTTCGTGCGTGCGTGATAACGCCACTGTCTCACTAGCTCAGTGCCTCACCGCCTTTCTTTCATGCGACGAGACAGGCGCGATTCTAGCGTGATTGCGCGCGTCCTCTTCCCACAAATGCAAGTGCAGATTTGCGGCCACTATCTACACGTCCCGGAATAAGCAAGTGCAGATTTGCGGCCACTATCTACACGTCCCGGAATAAGCACACCCACACGTGCTTATACATCATGCTCACATGACAGCTGTTCGTTTGTCAACGCCTACTGTGCTTATAGGAGTGATATTTTAACTAATCTCTCCACAAAGTGCTCGACTAATTAAGCTCAAAGGTCTTTACTCTTTAGTGAGGGCAGTCAAGCTCGATCTTGCCGACATTTTGGAGAAAAAGAGCAAGAAAAGAGATACGTACCTGAATGTAAGATCGAAGGTTGCCGATGAGAAGGTCATGGTACTGCTCGAGCGTGTACTTGCTCCTCCCCGACGGCAGCATGTAGTAGTTCATCATCATGTCGTTGGTCGCGGCGGACACGAGGAACACCGACTTCTTCACCACCTTGCGGGCCTTCCGGGCGCCTATCTTGCCAAGGAGCTGCTTGAAGTCCGCGAGCTGCGAGCCGAACGTCGCCACGCCGGCGTTGGTGGCCGTGGCGTCGTCGAGGCCGGAGCCGGCGGACGCGAAGCAGACGCCCGTGGCTAGGTCCGCGGCCGTGAGGTTGGCGGCGCCGGAGCGGTACGCCGGGAGGAGCTCCTTGATGCCGAGCACCTCCACGAGGTAGTCGGTGAGGAGCTTCCCGTCGGAGAAGCGGCCCGTGGGCGCGCCCCCGGGGAACTCGCGGCCGTAGGGCGCGTGGTCGGCGCGGACCATGGTGGGCAGGACGTTGTTGTTGCCCGTGTCGAGCGTGGAGTCGCCGAACGCGAACACGGCCGGGATGTCGTGCTGCGGGAGCCTCGGCAGCGGGGCGTCGTCCACCGCGGTCGCCGCGACGGCAAGGTGGACGGCGGCCAGGACGGCGAGCAAGGACGCGGCGGTGGCGGCGAGCGTTGGCTTAGGCCCCATTTTTGGCAAACGAAACGCACGGCGAGTTACGGGGCCGACCACAGTGGTGCAGCTGCCTGCGCTCGTGTTTATATAGCGAGCGTTGCCATTGGCGCGCGCCATTGCTATCTGTCACGACTGTTTTCTAGAAAAGATTATTATCTGTCAAGACGGCCATGGCGCGAACCACTTACAATCTCATCTCAGGAGAGCCAGGGACGATCGAGATGCCATTTGCGGCGACAGCAAGGACACGTCGAGTTACGTAGGGTACGTAGCCCCAATTCTGCGCAAGGAAAGGTTGTAGATGGTCCAAGTTATCACTGCATGTCACTGTGGCACATCATAACACATGTACTTAATCATGAGGAGCTGTCGACCGTCTTCTTTGTCGAACTGCCAACCAAAACACTGTATAGATGTGGAAATGAGTAGACGTATCTCTAAAACAACCGTCCGGTTATAAATGGGGGGGATGCATGGGCTGCTTTTTCGGTTCGCTGATTAATGGTCTTCGGCCTACGGTTGGTTCCCATACAAGATAGGCCCACGCCAGTGTATATATATATATATATATATATATATATATATATATATATAACGCAAAATAAGCCCAGGGTCTCACACACCACGTGGCCGCACTGCGATGTTTTTTTTTTTTTTTGCAAATTGGACTTCCGATTATGGCCTGATTCTTTTGGTTCGATTCTTCCAGAATCTTGAAGCTAGGATTGTCAAAATAATATAGACTTAAAATTCTTAGAGAATCTAGGGGAGGTCTGATTCTCAAGATTTCAAGAGAATGGACCAAAAGAACTATGTCGAACATAAGAATCTCGTCTGGTGCATGGCACAACGGTTTGCGAGGAAAATGGCCCATCTGGGCAATCTTATGAGTTATGACTAACATGATTAACCTTCCTTCTCATATGTGATATCACGTACCATGCCCTTGCGCAAGAAGGCGTCTTGTTTCGTCAACAATGGATCCGTTGATTGCATGGTCAATGATCTTGTGCATAGCAGTCATGCAGTCATTAGAGTCCGAGTGTTGCGTTATTCATGTAGGCCGCTAGTTCATCTTCGAGTGCACAGAAGCATCTTGTCAAGAACCGACATGATGCAAAGATCACCTCGCTGCACTGATTCCAAACCATCATGCCTGCACCTCTTGTTCCATCAACTTCAATGAAGGCACCATTGGCATCTAGTTTACACCAGCCATCTGGGGGTCGAGGCCAATTCTCCGTTAGCTTAGGATTCCCCGCTCACAAGGAGTTTGAACTCTTTTGTCCGAGCATATGGTCATAGTGCAATACAGCTTTACCATTCACCGGGTCTGTTTGTAGGTGTTGGCGGATGCACATGAGAGGCTTAATATAGCTTCTGAGAAATTGTCGTGAAGCTTCTGTTCGTGGCGTCTTCGAGTGTGTGAGCGCATTATGAACATGCCGTATGCGCCACACGGTCATTAGTACCGATTGGCGTTCGTCATTGTTGCACCAGTGTATCAGCTGGAGAAGCCAATCCAGCCCAGTGTTGATGATGGTTTTAAGCTTCGGCATGTGCAAGTCTCCTCCATAGCTTGCCAGAGGTCCCTTGATCTCGGACACCTATAGAGGACATGTAATACATCCTTGTCACATAAAGGACATATATCGTTTTTGACGATATTTCTCCTTTGCTTTGTTTCCCATGGTTGCTAAAGCATTGTTCACCACTCTCCAAGCTAAGACTCGTACCTTTGGGGGAGTATATTACACCCTCATATTGTGTTCTAGATGGCTCACCTGTCGCCTGGTTCCCTGCTCGTGGTGCACACAGAAGTGTGATGTTGCTCTCCTCAAGAGCCAACTTTGTAAGCACTTTGGACGCTGAAGATGCTCATTGGCTCGGGGGACCAAGCGATCACATAACCGAACCATCACGGAGAAGGCTTGATCATAAAATTTTATTCGACATCAATGGGAATGAAAGGCCACGGAGAAGATCCATGTTCCAGTGTCCTTGCTCGTTGATCAGCTCCGCGACCTGACGGAACCTGCAATTTGCATGGTTAGTGCTGACACGATAGGAAGGAAGCTGGGACAACCACGAGTCCCTCGATACCCTCACTTGCTTGCCACTACCAATGCTCCATATGAGGCCCTTCTTCGGAAGGTCCAGTCCGTGGTGTATGGCATGCCAAGTCGATGACACATTACTTGCAAAAACTGTGTCCTTGAGTTAACATTTAGTGTAATACTTAGCTTTTAGCACCCTTGCACAAAGGGAGTCCAGGCTTGTTAACATCTCCGGTCCTATCTCACAAACAGGACTTGACTAAACATGTGGAAGTCATAGAAGCCAATGCCACCTTTGCACTTAGGTTAAACAATTTTATACCATGCCAACCAGCGTGTCTTTCTTTTTACTTTTTTTGATCCCCACTAGAAGTTCTTAACTAAATTGGTTAGGTCATCATATATAGAGAAATGTAGCTTAAACACAACCATGATGTAGGTAGGGAGATCTTGGACAACCGATTTGATCATTGTTTTCCTTACCTGCCTATGAAAGAGTGACCCCCCCTCTCTCTCTATCTCTCACACACATATCATGATTCTCTTAGTCATCCTCTCTTGCAAATTCTGAAATCTCTATTCATGCATACGAACTTTCAGAGTTGCAAGCCCCAAGTATTTTGCTTCAAAGTCCATATTATTCACATGTAATACTTGTTGTACCTCATGCTGAGTCTCATTGGTGCAACATGCACCAAACTGGATTGAGCATTTTTGTGGATTGAGTAGTTGATGATTCATTGTTGCACACATGCCAATGACCTCCTTTATATGTGTAGCTCGATCTTGGTTATCTTTAAGAAACGAGTCTGACATCTGATAAATTAGGTGGGAAACTCCTAATGCATTAGGGAACACTTCCACCAGATCTATGGCATTTTTCTCTATGTCCTACCTCAGAAGTGCAAAGAGACTATTAGCCATAGAAAGGAATATGAACGAAGAGAGGGGGTTACCTTGCCAAGCCCGAGCGATGGTACAAGTAAATCCAAGATAGCTCTGTTAATTACTACAAGAAACCTATTAATCCATGACAGATTTCTGGTGACGTTCCCAAAAACCATCACATATTGGCTTAAATCTATGACATCTTGGAATTCCCATCATAGATCAAAAAGAGGGCTCATGAGTCCCAATAAGGTGACACATTCTATGATGAAATCATGAAATTGTCATGGATTACAAACCATCACATACTACCGTTGACTCGTCCATGGCCCAGTAAGGAAATTACGGACACCCCAACAAAGCATTTTATACTTTTTATATAAAAAAATACTAAAACCAACATAGTCTTGTAATAACATCATATATAATTCATACGATCTCGTAAAAGTATGAATAATTTATGGGAATGATCATAATATTTGCATCTATCTATTAATGTCATTATCATCCATGTTAAAAGTAGTTTTTTAAGTGTAACTCAAGATTCCAATTATAATTCAAGTAAGCCTTCCATTCGTTTGAATTGTTTATATATTTCATGGATAGAAGCTAATAAATATATAAGTACCAAAAATATGTGGTTCTCCTAACTTTGAAGGCCTTTTTAGACAATTGTAGTTCAAATTTGAATTAAATCCGGTAATTGCTAGATATTTGTCTTATGCCTATATAATATCAAACTAATTCAGAAACATGTCTATTTCTCTTCTATTTGTAATGGGTTAGACCATAGACTCAACAATCATTATTTGCTTGATTTGAAATGTTTTTCAGTTCCTCGATATATCCATTAACAAAGAAAAATAAATAACTACAAATTCATTAATATCTAAATAATAACAAATAATATATAGAAATGCATAACTTTGACATGACAAATGTGATGGTACCTAACTGTTCATTAATATCCAACAATGTTTATCTAGAATTGTCTTAACTTGGTATTTTGAACAGATAGAGAATAAGGAGATGGAATATGAACATATATTAGTGCATAATAGTGGCAAGTTGTAGTGTAAATCTCAAGTACAATGACAAAAAATATTTCATGGAGTTCAAACTTCATAGTTTGTCTATGATGCCTCTTGGAAGATGTATGAGTTACAAAGCAACGCACAAACCATATTTTTGGGAATTATCTACATTTTTAAATACAATCTCATGAGGTCATAATTAATAATGCATCTTTTAACACAAATGCCATAATATTTCTCCAATAAACATTTCTTGAGGGCCAGGAACCACGTATTTTTACATTTGAGTGTGACTTCATCTTGCTTTGTAAAAACACAAACATACAAAATTATCTTGAGTTGTCACATATACAGTCAGCTATGATTTTTATGAATTTTTTAAGTTCATTTATTACTTTTCTTCATATGTCTAATTTGTAATAATGTTAAAAAGCAAGAATCCTAATGAAATTAGATGGCATCACATGAATATAGTAAAAAAACAAACACGTGGGGCCCAACATGAAGTCGGGCCAGTACCAGCCACCCAAGGGCAAAAACACCAAAGTTCGAAAGAGGTCAAAGGAAAGCCGCGAGAAGAAAACTGTCAAGGCATTTACGTGGGGAGTCAACAATTTATGAGCCAACCCATTTAAGTCCACATCCCATGGTCCCACGGCCTTTGCACATCTCTTCCCCAACCCTGAAAACCCTATCCACTTGCAGCCTCCTCCTCCCACTCTCTACCCACCATCTCCTGCTCCATCGTGTCATCTGTCGTGACACCCTCTTCATCTCATGATGTGGCGCCGACAACTCACCATGCAAAAATGCGTATTTGTTGCAAAAAGTTTCAAAAGTATTTCACTTTTTTTATTTTTTTTTCTAAATAGGGTGCATGTGGACCCAGGTTCTAAAACTCCGCATCAAAACGGGGTTTCTTCCCACTACTAGAATAGAGAAACGCAAGAAAAGTGGATGCAAGGCCACGTAAGAAATCACATGGAAATTACTCTGCTGCATCATGGCAATTTTCTGACAAACTTTTACACAATATGACAAATTTTATTTTAGAACATGACAAATCCTTATGAATTAACATGACACATTTATTTGTTTTCGCACGATAATTATGAATGGTTCACTGAGAGTGGTTTTGTGAGCCAACAAAAACGTTCATTTATTTCTATCTGGACGGGGAATAATAGTTCGCTCGGATGCCCTCCCTAATTATTGGATATAAATAATAAGTATTAGTAGAGTTGGTGAGTGCTTTCTTTTTTCGAATGGCCTATATGATACTCCACCGTACCACATGAACTACGTAGGACATTTCAACAAATGATGCTCCACTGCACCACATGAAGTACACAAAACATTCGAGACAAGTTCGCCCAACACAAGTCGAGTAGATTAGAAATTGTGTCAACCAAAGCAAAGTTGGCGTGGAAGATAAAGTATATTCATACATACTCAGGGTTTTCATACTTTGAAGTAACTTGGGTGGGGGCAAACAGATGGAGGGGCATCGACTTGAGTGGGGGAAGATGTTGGGGAACGCAGTAATTTCAAAAAAAAAAAATCTACGCACACGTAAGATCATGGTGATTCATAGCAACGAGAGGGGAGAGTGTTGTCCACATACCCTCGTAGACCGTAAACGGAAGCGTTATGACAACGCGGTTGATGTAGTCGTACGTCTTCACGATCGACTGATCCTAGTACCGAAAGTACAACACCTCCGCGATCTGCACAAGTTCGGCTCGGTGACGTCACCATGAATTCACGATCCAGCAAAGTGTCGAAGGAGAGCTTCGTCAGCACGACGGCGTGATGACGGTGATGATGATGCTACTGGAACATGGCTTCGCCTAAGCACCGCTACGATATGACTGAGGTGGATTATGGTGGAGGGGGACACCACACACGGCTAAGAGATCAATGATCAACTTGTGTGTCTATGCGGTGCCCCCTGGCCACGTATATAAAGGATGGAGGGAGGAGGAGGCCGACCCTCATAGGGCGCCCAAAGTGTGGAGTCCTACTAGGACTCCCTAGTCCTAGTAGGATTCCGCCTCCCACATGGAATAGGAAAAAGGGAAGGGAGAAGGAGAAGGAAGGAAGGGGCGCCCCCTTTCCGTAGTCCAATTCGGACCAGTCCATGGGGAAGGGGCGCGGCCACCCTTGAGGCCTTTCTCTCCTTTCCCGTATGGCCCATTAAGGCCCAATACGAATTCCCGTAACTCTCCGGTACTCCGAAAAATATCCGAATCACTCAGAACCTTTCCGATGTCCGAATATAGCCTTCCAATATATCGATCTTTACGTCTCGACCATTTTGAGAATCCTCGTCATGTCCCCGATCTCATCCAGGACTCCGAACAAACTTCGGTCATCAAATCACATAACTCATAATACAAATTATCACAGAACGTTAAGCATGCGAACCCTACGGGTTCGAGAACTATGTAGACATGACCGAGACTCATCTCCGGTCAATAACCAATAGCAAAATCTGGATGCTCATATTGGTTCCTACATATTCTACGAAGATCTTTATCGGTCAAACCGCATAACAATATACGTTCTTCCCTTTTGTCATTGGTATGTTACTTGCCCGCGATTCGATCGTCGGTATCTCAATACCTAGTTCAATCTCGTTACCGGCAAGTCTCTTTACCAGTTTCATAATGCATCATCCTGTAACTAACTCATTAGTCACATTGTTTGCAAGGCTTATAGTGATGTGCATTACTGAGAGGGCCTAGAGATACCTCTCCGATAGACGGAGTGACAAATCCTAATCTCGATCTATGTGAACTCAACAAACACCATTGGAGACACCTGTAGAGCATCTTTATAATCACCCAGTTACGTTGTCACGTTTGATAGCACACAAGGTGTTCCTCCGGTATTCGGGAGTTGCATAATCTCATAGTCAGAGGAACATGTATAAGTCATGAAGAAAGCAGTAGCAATAAAACTGAACGATCATTATGCTAAGCTAACGGATGGGTCTTGTCCATCACATTATTCTCTAATGATGTGATCCCGTTCATCAAATGACAACACATGTCCATGGCTAGGAAACTTAACCATCTTTGATTAACGAGCTAGTCAAGTAGAGGCATACTAGGGACACTCTGTTTGTCTATGTATTCACACATATACTAAGTTTCCGGTTAATAGAATTCTAGCTTGAATAATAAATATTTATCATGATATAAGGAAATATAAATAACAACTTTATTATTGCCTCTAGGGCATATTTCCTTCAGCCTCCCACTTGCACTAGAGTCAATAATCTAGTTCACATCGTCATGTGATTTAACACTAATAGTTCACATCTTTATGTGATTAGTTCACATCTCCATGTGACTAACACCCAAAGGGTTTACTAGAGTCAATAATCTAGTTCACATCGCTATGTGATTAACACCCAAAGAGTGGTCATGTTTTGCTTCTGAGAGAAATTTAGTCAACGGGTCTGCCACATTCGGAGACATATGTATTTTGCAAATTTCTATGTCTACAATACTCTGCACGGAGCTACTCTAGCTAACACTACTAGGAAAAGGGCTATAGATGGAAATGACACTAATGGCGCACCAGACATGTGGTGCGCCATTAGTAACAAATTTTTTTCATTTTTTTTCAAAACTAGTAATGGCGCACCGTGGGAGTGGTGCGCCATTACTAGTTAAACTAGTAATGGCACACCACCTCCACGGTGCGCCACTAGTAAGTTATTTTCAAAAAAAAAATCCAAAGTTTTTTTATTTATTTTTTCAAAACTAGTAATGGCACACCAGTTGACAGTGCGCCATTACTAGTTTAATTTTTTTTTTAGAATTTGTTTTATTGTTTTTTCAAAACTAGTAATGGCGCACCGTGGGTGTGGTGCGCCATTACTAGTTTAACTAGTAATGGCGCACCACTCCCACGGTGCGCCATTACTAACTTGGCCCAAAACGTACCGAATGCACCTCCCCCCCCCCCCATGTGGACCGCCTTTTCAGTTTTTTAAAAAATAAAAGAAAATGATGGAAATGTCAAAAAAATAAAAGAAAATAAGTTTCCTATGTGATATGTGGTCTAGTTGTTGGGAAAATTTACAAATATGAATTTCGACTTTATTTGCAAAATCTCTCTGAAATTTGTAAAATGGGCATAACTTTTGCATATGAACTCGGATTAAAAAGTTTTTTATATGAAAAATCATCTACTCGAAAATTTACATCCAAATTTAACAGGAACCCCATTAAGCATTTTCAAAATCCCCAAAAACCTAACAGAAACAAAAGTTACGGGGCTTTTAAGATCCGGAGGCAAAAAAATTCAAACTTACTAGTGACGCACCGTATGCTAGGTGCGCCACTAGTAACAGAAAAAAAATTGGTTTCGAAAAAAAAATTGAATTATTTTTCAAAATATGATACGTAATATGACCGGGAAGTTTGAAATATTTTTTCAAAATTTCATCATACTCATGAACATGAACAAAGTCCTAGACATCAGCAAGGTTTAATAGGATTGATATGATAGAGCATATCAACAAGTGCCTGTGGTGCGATTTGACCTAAGATTAAGCATATTGACTTGAGATTAAGCCATAGTGACCCGAGATTAAGAAAAAAATAAAAAAAATTGAATTTTTTTAAAAAAAAATTGAAATTTTTTTATTACTAATGGCGCACTTCTATGTGGTGCGCCATTACTAAGTCAGATAGTAATGGCGCACCTCTAGGCATACTAATGGCGTACTACTGGTGCGCCATTAGTATCTGGTATACTAATGGTGCACCAGTGGTGCGCCATTAGTAAAAAAATACTAGTGGCGTGATACTAATGGCGCACCAGTAGTGCGCCATTAGTACGCAAAACTGGTGCGCCATTAGTAGGCCTTTTCCTAGTAGTGTAATTGCTCCCACTTTCAATATGTATCTAGATCGAGACTTAGAGTCATCTAGATCGGTGTCAAAAGCTTGTATCGACGTAACTCTTTACGATGAACTCTTTTATCACCTCCATAACCGAGAAATATTTCCTTAGTCCTCTAAGGATAATGTTGACCGCTGTCCAGTGATCTACTGCTAGATCACTATTGTACTCCCTTGCTAAAATCATGCTAAGGTATACAATAGGACTGATACACAGCATGGCATACTTTACAGAACCTATGACTGAGGCATAGGGAATGACTTTTCATTCTCTTTCTATTTTCTGTCATGGTCGGGTTTTGAGTCTTTACTCAACTTCACACCTTGCAATACACGCAAGAACTCTTTCTTTGACTGTTTCATTTTGAACTACTTCAAAATCTTGTCAAGGTATGTACTCATTAAAAATCTTATCAAGCGTCTTGATCTACCTCTATAGATCTTGATGCTCAATGTGTAAGCAGCTTCACCCAGGTCTTTCTTTGAAAAACTCCTTTCAAACACTCCTTTATACTTTCTAGAAAATTCTACATCATTTCCGATCAACAATATGTCACTCACATATACTTATCAGAAAGGTTGTAGTGCTCCCACTCACTTTCTTGTAAATACAGGCTTTACCGCAAGTCTGTATAAAACCATATGCTTTGATCACTTTATCAAAGCATATATTCCAACTCCAAGATGCTTGCACCAGTCCATAGATGGATCGCTGGAGCTTGCACACTTTGTTAGCACCTTTAGGATTGACAAAACCATCTTGTTGCATCATATACAATTCTTCTTCAAGAAATCCATTAAGGAATACAGTTTTAACATCCATTTGCCAGATTTCATAAAATGTGGCAATTGCTAACATGATTCGGACAGACTTAAGCATCGCTACGAGTGAGAAAATCTCATCGTAGTCAACATCTTGAACTTGTCGAAAACCTATTGCGACAATTCGAGCTTTGTAGATAGTAACGCTACTATCAGCGTCCGTCTTCCTCTTGAAAATCCATTTATTCTTAATGGCTCATCGATCATCGAGCAAGTCAATCCAAGTCCATACTTTGTTCTAATACATGGATCCCATCTCAGATTTCATGGCTTCAAGCCATTTCGCGGAAACTGGGCTCATCATCGCTTCCTCATAGTTCGTTGGTGATAACCCACAAGTATAGAGGATCGCAACAGTTTTCAAGGGTAGACTATTCAACCCAAATTTATTGATTCGACACAAGGGGAGCCAAAGAATATTCTCAAGTATTAGCAGCTAGGTTGTCAATTCAACCACACCTGGAAACTTAATATCTACAGCAAAGTGTTTAGTAGCAAAGTAATATCATAGTAGTGGTAACGGTGGTAAAAGGTAATGGTAGCAAAAGTAATATTTTTGGTGTTTTATAATGATTGTAGCAATAGCAACGGAAAAGTAAATAAGCGAAGAACAATATATGGAAAGCTCGTAGGCATTGGATCGGTGATGGAGAATTATGCCGGATGCGATCGATCATGTAACAGTCATAACCTAGGGTGACACAGAACTAGCTCCAGTAAATCAATGTAATGTAGGCATGTATTCCGAATATAGTCATACGTGCTTATGGAAAAGAACTTGCATGACATCTTTTGTCCTACCCTCCCATGGCAGCGGGGTCCTATTGGAAACTAAGGTATATTAAGGCCTCCTTTTAATAGAGTACCGGACCAAAGCATTAACACATAGTGAATACATGAACTCCTCAAACTACGGTCATCACCAGTAAGTATCCCGATTATTGTCACTTCGCGGTTAACGGATCATAACACATAATAGGTGACTATTGACTTGTAAGATAGGATCAAGAATTCTCATATATTGATGAAAACATAATATGTTCAGATATGAAATCATGGCTGTCGGTGTCAAAACCGGCGGATCTCGGGTAGGGGGTCCCGAACTGTGCGTCTAGGATCGATGGTAACAGGAGGCGGGGGACACGATGTTTACCCAGGTTCGGGCCCTCTTGATGGAGGTAATACCCTACGTCCTGCTTGATTGATATTTATGATATGAGTATTACAAGAGTTGATCTACCACGTGATCATAGAGGCTAAACCCTAGAAGCTAGCCTATGGTATGATTGTCTTATATCATCTATCGACTAGCCTGGCCTCGGTTTATATAATGCACCAGAGGCCTAGGATAACAAGAGTCCTAGCCGTATATGCCGGTGGGGTGGAGTCCTTGTCTTGATCACCAAGTCTTGTGGAATCTTCCATGTATATGGCAGCTGTCCGAACTAGCCCATGAGTATACGGCCATGATGTTGGGGAACGTAGTAATTTCAAAAAAATTCCTACGCACACGAAGATCATGGTGATGCATAGTAACAAGAGGGGAGAGTATTGTCCACGTACCCTCGTAGACCGAAAGCGGAAGCGTTAGCACAACACGATTGATGTAGTCATACGTCTTCATGATCCGACCGATCAAGTACCGAACGCACGGCACCTTCGAGTTCAGCACACGTTCAGCCCGATGACGTCCCTCGAACTCCGATCCAGCCGAGTGTTGAGGGAGAGTTTCGTTAGCACGACGGCGTGGTGACGATGTTGATGTTCTACCGACGCAGGGCTTCGCCTAAGCACCGCTACAGTATTATCGAGGTGGACTATGGTGGAAGGAGGCACCACACACGGCTAAGAGACGATCAACTTGATCAACTTGTGTGTCTAGAGGTGCCCCCCTGCCCCTGTATATAAAGGAGCAAGGGGGAGGCGGCCGGCCTAGGAGGAGGGCGCGCCAAGGGAGGAGTCCTACTCCCACCGGGAGTAGGACTCCTCCTTTCCTTGTTGGAGTAGGAGTGAAGGAAAGAGGAGGAGAGGGAGAAGGAAAAGGGGGCTGCACCCCTTGTCCAATTTGGACCAGAGGGGGGGCGCAGGCCTCCTTCCTTTTGGCCTATCTCCTCTATTCCCGTATGGCCCAATAAGGCACATATACTCCCCGGCGAATTCCCGTAACTCTCCGGTACTCCGAAAAATACTCAAATCACTCGGAACCTTTCCGAAGTCCGAATATAGTCGTCCAATATATCGATCTTTATGTCTCGACCATTTCGAGACTCCTCGTCATGTCCCCGATCTCATCCGGGACTCCGAACTCCTTCAGTACATCAAAACATATAAACTCATACTGTAATTGTCATCGTAGCGTTAAGCGTGCAGACCCTACGAGTTCGAGAACTATGTAGACATGACCGAGACACGTCTCCGGTCAATAACCAATAGCGGAACCTGGATGCTCATATTGGCTCCTACATATTCTACGAAGATCTTTATCGGTCAGACCGCATAACAACATACGTTGTTCCCTTTGTCATCGGTATGTTACTTGCTCGAGATTCGATCGTCGGCATCTCAATACCTAGTTCAATCTCGTTACCGGCAAGTCTCTTTACTCGTTCCGTAATACACCATCTCGCAACTAACTCATTAGTTGCAATGCTTGCAAGGCTTAGGTGATGTGCATTACCGAGAGGGCCCAGAGATACCTCTCCGACAATCAGAGTGACAAATCCTAATCTCGAAATACGCCAACCCAACAAGTACCTTCGGAGACACCTGTAGAGCACCTTTATAATCACCCAGTTACGTTGTGACGTTTGGTAGCACACAAAGTGTTCCTCCGGTAAACGGGAGTTGCATAATCTCATAGTCATAGGAACATGTATAAGTCATGAAGAAAGCAATAGCAACAAACTAAACGATCAAGTGCTAAGCTAACAGAATGGGTCAAGTCAATCACATCATTCTCCTAATGATGTGATCCCATTAATCAAATGACAACTCATGTCTATGATTAGGAAACATAACCATCTTTGATCAACGAGCTAGTCAAGTAGAGGCATACTAGTGACACTCTGTTTGTCTATGTATTCATAGGTATTATGTTTCCAGTTAATACAATTCTAGCATGAATATTAAACATTTATCATGATATAAGGAAATAAATAATAACTTTATTATTGCCTCTAGGGCATATTTCCTTCAGTCTCCCACTTGCACTAGAGTCAATAATCTAGTTCACATCGCCATGTGATTTAATACCAATAGTTCACATCACCATGTGATTAA
The DNA here is from genome assembly GCF_003073215.2 of Triticum urartu. Classification (NCBI taxonomy): domain Eukaryota; kingdom Viridiplantae; phylum Streptophyta; class Magnoliopsida; order Poales; family Poaceae; genus Triticum; species Triticum urartu. The sequence goes on along the minus strand of NC_053024.1, from coordinate 592,030,319 downwards.
CACCCATAGTTCACATCGACATGTGACCAACACCCAAAGGGTTTACTAGAGTCAATAATCTAGTTCACATCGCTATGTGATTAACACCCAAAGAGTACTAAGGTGTGATCATGTTTTGTTTGTGAGAGAAGTTTAGTCAACGGGTCTGCCACATTCAGATCAGTACGTATTTTGCAAATTTCTATGTGAACAATGCTCTGCACGGAGCTACTCTAGCTAATTGCTCCCTCTTTCAATATGTATCCAGATTGAGACTTAGAGTCATCTGGATCAGTGTCAAAACTTGCATCGATGTAATCCTTTACGATGAACCTTTTGTCACCTCCATAATCGAGAAACATATCCTTATTCCACTAAGGATGATTTTGACCAACGTCTAGTGATCTACTCCTAGATCACTATTGTACTCCCTTGCCAAACTCAGGGCAGGGTATACAATAGGTCTGGTACACAGCATGGCATACTTTATAGAACCTATGGCTGATGCATAGGGAATGACTTTCATTCTCTCTCTCTCTTCTGTCGTGGTCGGGTTTTGAGTCTTACTCAACTTCACACCTTGTAACACAGGCAAGAACTCCTTTTTGGCTGTTCCATTTTGAACTACTTCAAAATCTTGTCAAGGTATGTACTCATTGAAAAACTTTATCAAGCGTCTTGATCTATCTCTATAGATCTTGATGCTCAATATGTAAGCAGTTTCACTGAGGTCTTTCTTTGAAAAAATCCTTTCAAACATTCCTTTATGCTTTGCAGAATAATTCTACATTATCTCCGATCAACAATATGTCATTCACATATACTTATCAGAAATGTTGTAATGCTCCCACTCACTTTCTTGTAAATACAGGCTTCACCGCAAGTCTGTATAAAACTATATGCTTTGATCAACTTATCAAAGCGTATATTCCAACTCCAAGATGCTTGCACCAGTCTATAGATGGATCGCTGGAGCTTGCATATTTTGTTAGTACCTTTAGGATTGACAAAACCTTCTGGTTGCATCATATAAAACTCTTCTTTAATAAATCCATTAAGGAATGCAGTTTTGTTTATCCACTTGCCAGATTTCATAAAATGCGGCAATTGCTAACATGATTCGGACAGACTTAAGCATAGATACGAGTGAGAAACTCTCATCGTAGTCAACACCTTGAACTTGTCGAAAACCTTTTTGCGACAATTCTAGCTTTGTAGATAGTGACACTACTATCAACGTCCGTCTTCCTCTTGAAGATCCATTTAATCTTAATGGCTCGCCGATCATTGGGCAAGTCAATCAAAGTCCATACTTTGTTCTCATACATGGATCTCATCTCAGATTTCGTGGCCTCAAGCCATTTTGCGGAATCTGGGCTCATCATCGCTTCCTCATAGTTCGTAGGCTCATCATGGTCAAGTAACATGACCTCTAGAACAGGATTACCGTACCACTCTGGTGCGGATATCACTCTGGTTTACCTACGAGGTTCGGTAGTAACTTGATCTGAAGTTAGATGATCATCATCATTAGCTTCCTCACTAATTGGTGTAGTAGTCACATGAACAGATTTCTGTGATGAACTACTTTCCAATAAGGGAGCAGGTACAGTTACCTCATCAAGTTCTACTTTCCTCCCACTCACTTCTTTCGAGAGAAACTCCTTCTCTAGAAAGGATCCATTCTCAGCAACGAATATCTTGCCTTCGGATCTGTGATAGAAGGTGTACCCAACATTTTCTTCTGGGTATCCTATGAAGACGCACTTCTCCGATTTGGGTTTGAGCTTATCAGGTTGAAACTTTTTCACATAAACATTGCAACCTCAAACTTTAAGAAACGACAGCTTAGGTTTCTTGCCAAACCATAGTTCATACGGTGTCGTATCAACGGATTTAGATGGTGCCCTATTTAACGTGAATGTAGCTGTCTCTAATGCATAACCCCAAAACAATAGCTGTAAATCAGTAACAGACGTCATAGATCGCACCATATCTAATAAAGCACGGCTACGACGTTCGGACACACCATTACACTGTGGTGTTCCAGGTGGCGTGAGTAGTGAAACTATTTCACATTGTTTTAACTGAAGGCCAAACTCGTAACTCAAATATTTTACTTCTGCGATCATATCGTAGAAACTTTTATTTTGTTACGATGATTCTCCACTTCACTCTGAAATTCTTTGAACTTTTCAAATGTTTCAGACTTGTGTTTCATCAAGTAGATATACTCATATCTGCTCAAATCATATGTGAAGATCAGAAAATAATGATACCTACCGCGAGCTTCAATATTCATCAGACCACATACATCAGTATGCATGATTTCCAACAAATCTATTGCTTGCTGCATTGTTCCAGAGAACGGAGTCTTAGTCATCTTGCCCATGAGGCATGGTTCACAAGCATCAACTGATTCATAATCAAGTGATTCCAAAAGTCCATCAGCATGGAGTTCCTTCATGCGCTTTACACCAATATGACCTAAACGGCAGTGCCACAAATAAGTTGCACTATCATTATTAACTTTGCATCTTTTGGTTTCAATATTATGAATATGTGTATCACTACGATCGAGATCCAGTGAACCATTTTCATTGGGTGTGTAACCATATATGTAAACAGAACAACAATTTATTCACTTATTTAAATGAATAACCGTATTGCAATAAACATGATCAAATCATATTCATGCTCAATGCAAACACCAAATAACACTTATTTAGGTTCAACACTAATCCCGAAAGTATAGGGAGTGTGCTATGATGATCATATCAATCTTGGAACCACTTCCAACACACATCGTCACTTCACCCTTAACTAGTCTCTGTTCATTCTGCAACTCCCGTTTCGAGTTACTACTCTTAGCAACTGAACTAGTATCAAATACCGAGGGGTTGCTATAAACACTAGTAAAGTACACATCAATAACATGTATATCCAATATAACTTTGTTCACCTCGCCATCCTTCTTATCCGCCAAATACTTGGGGCAGTTCCGCTTCTAGTGACCAGTCCCTTTGCAGTAGAAGCACTCAGTCTCAGGCTTAGGTCCAGACTTGGGCTTCTTCACTTGAGCAGCAACTTGCTTGCCGTTCTTCTTGAAGTTCCCTTTCTTCCCTTTGCCCTTTTTCAAACTAGTGGTCTTTGTCAACCATCAACACTTGATGTTTTTCTTGATTTCTACCTTCGTCGATTTCAGCATCACGAAGAGCTTGGGAATTACTTTTGTCATCCCTTGCATATTATAGTTCATGACTAAGTTCTAGTAACTGCGTGATAGTGACTAGAGAACTTTGTAAATTACTATCTTATCTGGAAGATTAACTCCCACTTGATTCAAGCAATTGTAGTACTCAGACAATCTGAGCACATGCTCGCTGGTTGAGCTATTCTCCTCCATCTTGTAGGCAAAGTACTGTCAGAGGTCTCATACCTCTCGACACGGGCATGAGTATGAAATACCAATTTCAACTCTTGGAACATCTTATATGCTCCATGGCGTTCAAAACGTCTTTGAAGCCCCGATTCTAAGCCGTTAAGCATGGTGCACTAAACTATCAAGTAGTCATCATATTGAGCTAGCCAAACGTTCATAACGTCTGCATCTGCTCCTGCAATAGGTCTGTCACCTAGCGGTGCATTAAGGACATAATTCTTCTATGCAGCAATGAGGATAATCCTCAGATCACGGATCCAATCCGCATCATTGCTACTAACATCTTTCAACTTAATTTTCTCTAGGAACATATCAAAAATAAAACAGGGGAGCTAAACGTGAGCTATTGATCTACAACATAGATATGCTAATACTACCAGGACTAAGTTCATGACAAATTTAAGTTCAATTAATCATATTACTTAAGAACTTCCACTTAGAAAGACATCCCTCTAATCTTCTAAGTGATCACGTGATCCAAATCAACTAAACCATAACCGATCATCACGTGAAATGGAGTAGTTTTCAATGGTGAACATCACTATGTTGATCATATCTACTATATGATTCACGCTCGACCTTTCGGTCTCAGTGTTCCGAGGCCATATCTGCATATGCTAGGCTCGTCAAGTTTAACCTGAGTATTCTGCGTGTGCAAAACTGGCTTGCACCCGTTGTAGATGGACGTAGAGCTTATCACACCCGATCATCACGTGGTGTCTGGGCACAACGAACTTTGGCAACGGTGCATACTCAGGGAGAACACTTTTTATCTTGAAATTTAGTGAGAGATCATCTTATAAAGCTACCGTCGAACTAAGCAAAATAAGATGCACAAAAGATAAACATCACATGCAATCAAAATATGTGACATGATATGGCCATCATCATCTTGTGCCTTTGATCTCCATCTCCAAAGCATCGTCATGATTTCCATCGTCACCGGCATGACACCATGATCTCCATCATCTTGATCTATATCAATGTGTCATCACATGGTCGTCTCGCCAACTATTGCTCTTACAACTATTGCAATCGCATAGCGATAAAGTAAAGCAATTATTTGGCGCTTGCATCTTATGCAATAGAGAGATAACCATAAGGCTTTTGCCAGTTGCCGATAACTTCAACAAAACATGATCATCTCATACAACAACTTATATCTCATCACGTCTTGACCATATCACATCACAACATGCCCTGCAAAAACAAGTTAGACGTCCTCTACTTTGTTGTTGCAAGTTTTACATGGCTGCTACGGGCTGAGCAAGAACCGTTCTTACCTACGCATCAAAACCACAACGATAGTTTGTCAAGTTGGTGCTGTTTTAACCTTCGCAAGGACCGGACGTAGCCACACTCGGCCCAACTAAAGTTGGAGAAACTGACACCTGCCAGCCACCTGTGTGCAAAGCACGTCGGTAGAACTAGTCTCGCGTAAGCATACGCGTAATGTCGTTCCAGGCCGCTTCATCCAACAATACCGCCGAACCAAAGTATGACATGCTGGTAAGCAGTATGACTTATATCGCCCACAACTCACTTGTGTTCTACTCGTGCATATGACATCTATGCATAAAACCTGGCTCGGATGCCACTGTTGGGGAACGTATTAATTTCAAAAAAATTCCTATGCACACGCAAGATCATGGTGATGCATAGCAACGAGAGGGGAGAGTGTTGTCCACGTACCCTCGTAGACCGAAAGCGGAAGCGTTAGCACAACGCGGTAGATGTAGTCGTACGTCTTCACGATCCGACCGATCAAGTACCGAACGCACGACACCTCCGAGTTCAACACACGTTCAGCCTGATGACGTCCCTCGAACTCCGATCCAGCCGAGTGTTGAGGGAGAGTTTCGTCAGCACGACGACGTGGTGACGATGTTGATGTTCTACCGACGCAGGGCTTCGCCTAAGCACCGCTACAGTATTATCGAGGTGGACTATGGTGGAGGGGGGAACCGCACACGGCTAAGAGACGATCAACTTGATCAACTTGTGTGTCTAGAGGTGCCCCCTGCCCCTGTATATAAAGGAGCAAGGGGGGAGGCGGCCGGCCTAGGAGGAGGGCGCGCCAAGGGGGGAGTCCTGCTCCCACCGGGAGTAGGATTCCTCCTTTCCTTGTTGGAGTAGGAGTGAAGGAAAGAGGAGGAGAGGGAGAAGGAAAAGGGGGCTGCACCCCTTGTCCAATTCGGACCAGAGGGGGGGGGGCGCATGCCTCCTTCCTTTTGGCCTATCTCCTCTATTTCCGCATGGCCCAATAAGGCCCATATACTCCCCGGCGTATTCCCGTAACTCTCCGGTACTCCGAAAAATACCCGAATCACTCGGAACCTTTCCGAAGTCCGAATATAGTTGTCCAATATATCGATCTTTACGCCTCGACCATTTCGAGACTCCTCGTCATATCCCCGATCTCATCCGGGACTCCGAACTCCTTCGGTACATCAAAACATATAAACTCATAATATAACTGTCATCGTAGCGTTAAGCGTGCGGACCCTACGACTTCGAGAACTATGTAGACATGACCAAGACACGTCTCCGGTCAATAACCAATAGCGGAACCTGGATGCTCATATTGGCTCCTACATATTCCACGAAGATCTTTATCGGCCAGACCGCATAACAACATACGTTGTTCCCTTTGTCATTGGTATGTTACTTGCCCGAGATTCCATCGTCGGCATCTCAATACCTAGTTCAATCTCGTTACCGGCAAGTCTCTTTACTCGTTCCGTAATACATCATCTCGCAACTAACTCATTAGTTGCAATTCTTGCAAGGCTTAGGTGATGTGCATTACCGAGAGGGCCCAGAGATACCTCTCCGACAATTGGAGTGACAAATCCTAATCTCGAAATACACCAACCCAACAAGTACCTTCAGAGACACCTGTAGAGCACCTTTATAATCACCCAGTTACGTTGTGACGTTTGGTAGCACACAAAGTGTTCCTCCGGTAAACGGGAGTTGCATAATCTCATAGTCATGGAAACATGTATAAGTCATGAAGAAAGTAATAGCAACAAACTAAACGATCAAGTGCTAAGCTAACGGAATGGGTCAAGTCAATCACATCATTCTCCTAATGATGTGATCCCATTAATCAAATGACAACTCATGTCTATGGTTAGGAAACATAACCATCTTTGATCAACGAGCTAGTCAAGTAGAGGCATACTAGTGACACTCTGTTTGTCTATGTATTCACACATGTATTATGTTTCCGGTTAATACAATTCTAGAATGAATAATAAACATTTATCATGATATAAGGGAATAAATAATAACTTTATTATTGCCTCTAGGGCATATTTTCTTCACATGGGGGTCCTCGGCCCAATCTAACAGATCGGGAGATGACGTGGTGAGTACCCCCTAGTTCAGGACACCGTCAGTAGCCCCCTGAACCGGTCTTCAAGTTAGGGACGCTCCTCAATTCTTCCGAACTGTTCTTCATCTTCGGTTGTCGGTCTTGAAAACTGGTTCAATAAATCTTCTCATCTTCGATCTTGAGGATCGCCGAAATGCATTCGACGAGTTTACACATCGGGTATCGGAGGAGCCCCTTTAAGTTTCCGGCCTTTATCAATGCCTTGTTATTTTTATGCCACACCTCGGGTTTGAAGTTGTTCCTGGGAGGCAGTGTCCTCTTGCGTCCGAGCTCTAACGCCGGACTGCATTCGAGGTATCTTTTGCAGCCGAGCACCAATGCCAGACTGCTTCCGAGCTCCAACGCCGAAATGTATCCGAGCTCCAACGCCGGACTGTGTCCAAGCTCCAACGCCGGACTATATCCAAGATGTCATAGATCATCTTGGTCCAAATAAGTTGAAGGAGTTTAGCCAAGCTTAATGCCGGAAATGCCCTCTATGGAGCTAGCCGCTAGCGCCCGAGCTTTATGCCAGACTGCTTCCAAGGTGGTGCACCACCCCGACCGCGGGCTGATTTTTTGTGAATATTTTTAGCTGGTGCAGTTTATTCTCTGTCGATGTATATCCAGTAGCCCTCAAGGTGTGTATCAGTCTAAAACCCGAGATGCACCTGAAGGCAAGCATAAAACCGCTGTTCCCAGTAGCCCTTGAGACTCAGGTCGATGCGCGAAATCGGCCTGAGGATCAACTCCTAGCTCGGCAGCATACATAGGAATAAAAAACGCAGTGTAATATATTAGAGATAATAGTGATCGGCGAACGGGCCCCTGAGAGAGGGTCGTGAGAAGTCGCCGTGATATATTAGCTTGGTGCTAGATAGGTCCAGATGGTACTTATTGTTGTCCAAAGACGCGCTTTCCCATAGTTCGATCAAGCCGAACACTGAGCCCTTTGAATTTTCTGCATTGAATAGGCAATGCAGTAGCCCCCGAGACACTGGTCGGGTGGCAACACTAGATCAGGGGATCGAATTGCCCCTTTAATATTTGTAAATAATGAGCGCAAAGCCCAATAGCCCCCGAGCTTTAATGTGGGGTGGTCGAATTAAGGATCGATATCCAGAGTAAAATCACAGATTATGTGTAATGATTCTATGTATCCAAGTACTTTACATCATTATTTTGACTCCATTGCGACCGTTTATCAGTTGAAAGTGGCCCATCGTCGGCCTCTACCCCTTGGTAGATACTACGCAGGGTGTTTCCGCAATAACAAAACAACCCTTAGCCGACGTCTCGGTGCCCGAAGGCGGTTGTGTTAGCGGAAACGAGGCAATCAGATATGTGGGGTTTATAACTTTCGTTTAGTCATAGGAGATTTAAATTCGGGAAGCTAGCTATGAGCCCCGGTTAGTGTTCAGTGACATCCGAGGTCAAGTCGTAAACACTTCAGCCAATGTTATGAACGACCTATCATTTTAACATAGTCATCGGATCACTGACCAGTTTACGCCTATTGTGACAGTCAGTTTTCGGCTTTCTCCACTGAGGTGCTTAACCATGCGAGCTGGAAGCACAATCGCAGTGGTTCTCCCTTTGCACACCTAGCCGAACAAAGCGGAACATAGGAGGCAAGCACAGGAGCCGGGCAACCCAATTATTGACCGAAGACACAATTCGAAACCAATGCATATATAGTAGTGTCCGAGAATGTTTTTGCCGAATCCCTAACGGTGTCCGGCGTTGCACTGCGAAACTTATGCTGGAAACACACAAATAGTTAAAAAGTGCCATCGGCTTGGAAAACCAAAAAACGTCAGTGAAAACCTGACATCCGAACAAGATCAAGTGTTCGGTGCCAATATGAAAATTGGACTTTAGAAAAAAGTGCTTCTGTCGTGTTTTAAATAAAAACTTTGCAACGACTAAGAAGAAGAACACTCACTATAAAACGGCTCATATAAATTTAAGAGCCCCCAAGTGACTTGGGTAAAAGAATTTTATGTATAATGATTGTATGTACCAAAGTACTTATAACATATCTGTGTTCACCCGAACTTTATACACGTCTTAACCGACTGTCGGCTTCTGCCTCTTCGGTGAAGGGCCGAAAAGTGTTATGTACTCCACCTGTCGAGAATATCGACGATGTTTCCGATAACCAGGCAATCAGGCCATAAGGCTGTAACAGACAAAGCGCGCTCAGGGAACTTATGCTATATTACTGATGAAGTGTAAGAAGCATCTTCGAAGAAAATAGTACCCCCACTGATACCTTTCTTCGGTGCTCATTGTTACTATGAGACTTGTGCAATAGATTTTTTGTACTCATGAGTTCCGTTGTGTGCTGACCATAATTGAAAACAATAAGAGCGCTAGCTTTCGGCATCAACCAGTCTGAGGTCCGGCTCGGATGACCCGATCGTGACAATCACAGAGGTGCTCCCTTTACTCCCTAGCCGAACAATTGGGAACGTAGGGGTAAACACAGGAGCGAGGAAACCCAGCTTGCAAATCGCTTAAGTCAATATGGTGCATATTGTGGCATAATACACGAACAAGGAATGAAGCCGTACAAGTATAATCATATGCAAGAGGAAAAGCTTCATAAAGGAAGCCCCCAAGTAAACGGGGTATTTGAATTTGTGTGTCACAAACAAAGTTTTGACAAGGAGATTTTTTACAAGCAACTTTTTTCCAAAAAGGCATAATGCTTGGTCGAACCGAACACAAGTTAAAAATTTAAAACTTTGAGCATGAAGGCAACTTAGCTGGTTAATGTGTTCGGTATTGATGACACGATCCGAGCTTGATGCGGGACAAGGTTCCATCCCCCAAGCCGGTCCCAAGGTGGCGGAGCAAAGAGCTCGGCACTCCAAAGTGGTGACATAGCACGGTCAATGCATGCCGGCAGAGTGATGCCGAAGTCCCCGACATGGGGTAATGAAGTGTAGACGAAGCCCCCCGTCTAGCCGAGGTGGCGTGGTATGTCAGTACGCCGAGTTGATGATACTGCCCAACCCAGATCATTTTCCTATGCACAAAAAATGGTGCAAACCGGAGATAATAGTATTAAAAAATCGCTGCATAATAAATAATTTATGCAAAGTGAGCAAGAAAAGAAATATGGCCTGGCGCTGAAGTCAATGTCGATGCCGGGCGTCGGCGTGATGCGGTAAAGGCGTGGCAAAGCCTAAATTCACAGGTCGGTCCGAGTTCCGGATGCGGCGTTCGCCGGATTATATACGGAAACTGACCGAACCACCATGCGACCTCGTTAATGCGGCCACCATTTGATAGACCTGCGTACATATGATGGACAAACCAGAGTAATAATTCCTTGGGAAAAATGAACCCAAACAAGCAAAAGAATACTAGGATTAATAGCACCTGGTTTATTTGTTGTAGCAATCCGAAGAAAAGTGATTCCCAAAATTGGGACTCGATCCGCACACCCATTGCCTGATGGGCGATAAAGCGACGGCATGGCGATGCTGGCAAAGGTTGGCTTGCCGAGGCAAAGCCCTCGGTCCAGTTAACATGACGGAGCTGGTCGACTAGTGACGCCGAAGTCTCCGGAGTAGGTTGATGAAGAGATGGCGAAGCCCCCGGTCCAGCCGAGATGTGGAAGCCTCGATGTCAGCCGATGAGTCGAAGTAGGTCGGCGTGATGGACACTGGCTTGAAGGAGCAACAGTGCGGCCCTGCCGATGCAGGTCGTGGCATGGTCAATGCCGGCTTGATGAAGTGACCGTGCGGCGATGCCGGTGTTCCCGCTCCGTGTAATCCATGGGGCGGCGATGTTGGTGATGATTTATCCTTTGCGATGCTGAACTCCTATTCGGCTCGCCGAGATGATGATCCAAAGAAGTTGAGCTCGGCTCAACAAAGTGACGACGTGTCTAGCGCAAGTTGGCAGCCGTGGAGCAATATTGCTGGACTGGTTTGACACCAGGATGATGGTGAAGATCATGTTCAAAAGATTTTAAAGTTAGTGGGATGTGTTCGGGAACAAAACAAAATACCCCATACAAAAATTCCTTCAAAAAGGATGTCCGAAATCCCGTTCATAAAAAATACGAACTCAGGTCGGATTTTTTTTCGCGCAGAAAACAGATCCGAAAAGTGATGCACTAATCGGAAGGTTCACGAAGTTTGGACGGTCGGATCGAGCTGAAATTTTGAGGGGTGGTAGATATAGGAATTCCGCAACCGATCAACGGTTGGATCTTCCAATGGACGTCCAAGCTAGAAGCTGGACACCACGCTCTAAACTCGTCCAGATTCCCGTCCAGATTTGACACGGCTCCGGTATATCGCGGATTGTCAGAGATTCCTCCATCGGAACTCGACGATTTTTTCCAGGGTTGTTGTAGACTCAATTCCGCACAATTACATCGAAGCAATCGTTAAAACGACATTTGAGGAGGCAGTGGTGGCGGATACGAGTTCGCTGTCCAGAAAAATAGCACGGTCGCCCGAGATCAATGTTGACGTTGAGCCCCCGGGCTCCCTGGATGATTCCTTCATGATCTTGATAGAGATCGGAGTTGATGTTGATGAAGGCCCTCATCCGAACATGACGATCGGAGGTAGGGCACAGTCCTCGGTCCAGCCAAGGTGACCGGCCAAGCCGGTGACGAAGAAGCCGACGTCGCAATTGACCTACGGGTGAGCCATTGATCCTTTTGCCAATCACACAACGAAACTCTCAATGAAAGCACTAGTGTTGGTGTCAAAACCAGCGGATCTTGGGTAGGGGGTCCCGAACTGTGCGTCTAGGATCGATGGTAACAGGAGGCGGGGGACACGATGTTTATCCAGGTTCGGGCCCTCTTGATGGAGGTAATACCCTACGTCTTGCTTGATTGATATTGATGATATGAGTATTACAAGAGTTGATGTACCACAAGATCGTAGAGGCTAAACCCTAGAAGCTAGCTTATGGTATGATTGTCGTATATCATCTATCGACTAGCCTGGCCTCGGTTTATATAATGCACCAGAGGCCTAGGATAACAAGAGTCCTAGCCGAATACGCCGGTGGGGAGGAGTCCTAGTCTTGATCACCAAGTCTTGTGGAATCTTCCATGTATGCGGCAGCTGTCCAAATTATCCCATGAGTATACGGCCATGGGGGTCCTTGGCCCAATCTAACAGATCAGGAGATGACGTGGTGAGTACCCCCTAGTCCAGGACACCGTCAATGGCACACGGGCCCTAGTGACAAGCATTAAGCATAGCAAAGTCATAGCAACATCAATCTCAGAACATAGTGGATACTAGGGATCAAACCCTAACAAAACTAACTCGGTTACATGATAAATCTCATCCAACCCATCACCGTCCAGCAAGCCTATGATGGAATTACTCACGCACGGCGGTGAGCATCATGAAATTGGTGATGGAGGAAGGTTGATGATGACGATGGCGACGAATTCCCCTCTTCGGAGCCCCGAACAGACTGCAGATCAGCCCTCCCGAGAGATTTTAGGGCTTGGCGGCGGCTCCATATCGTAAAACATGATGAATTCTTCTCTCTGATTTTCTCTCCCCTAAAGTGAATATATGGAGTCAAGGTTGAGGTCGGTGTAGCGTTAGGGGGCCCACGAGGCAGGGGACGCGCCCAGGAGGGTAGGGCGCGCCCCCCACCCTCATGGACAGGTGGAGGCTCCCCTGACGTGGATCTTCCTTCCAGTATTTTTTATATATTCCAAAATAATTCTCCGTTGATTTTCAGGTCACTCCGAGAACTTTTATTTCTGCACAAAAATAATACCATGGCAATTCTGCTGAAAACAGCGTCAGTCCGGGTTAGTTCCATTCAAATCATGCAAGTTAGAGTTCAAAACAAGGGCAAAAGTGTTTGGAAAAGTAGATACGACGGAGACGCATCAACTCCCCCAAGTTTAAACCTTTGCTTGTCCTCAAGCAATTCAGCTGATAAACTGAAAGTGATAAAGAAAAACCTTTACAAACTCTGTTTGCTCTTGTTGTTGTAAACATGTAAAGCCAGCATTCAAGTTTTCAGCAAAGATTATGAACTAACCATATTCACAATAACATTTAGGTCTCATGTTTACTCATATCAATGGCATAATCAACTAGCAAGCAATAATAATAAATCTAGGATGACAACACTTTCTCAAAACAATCATAATATGATATAACAAGATGGTATCTCGCTAGCCCTTTCTGAGACCGCAAAACATAAATGCAAAGCACCTTTAAAGATCAAGGACTGACTGGACATTGTAATTCATGGTAAAAGAGATCCAGTCAAGTCATACTCAATGTAAACTAACAGTAATGGATGCAAATGACAGCGGTGCTCTCCAACTGGTGCTTTTTAATAAGAGGATGACGACTCAACACAAAAGTAAATGGATAGGCCCTTCGCAGAGGGAAGCAGGGATTTAGAGAGGTGCCAGAGCTCGGTTTTGAAATAGATAATAATAATATTTTGAGCGGTATACTTTCATTCTCAACATAACAACCGAGAGATGGCGATATCTTCCATGCTATACACATTATAGGCGGTTCCCAAACAAAATGGTAAAGTTTATACTCCCCCTCCACCAACAAGCATCAATCCATGGCTTGCTCGAAACAACGAGTGCCTCCAACTATCAACAGTCCCGGGGGAGTTTTGTTTGCAATTATTTCGATTTGATTTGCATAAAGCATGGGACTGGGCATCCTGGTGACCAGCCATTTTCTCGTGAGTGAGGAGCGGAGTCCACTCCTCTTGAGAATAACCCGCCTAACATGGAAGATACAGACAGCCCTAGTTGATACATGAGCTATTCGAGCATACAAAACAGAATGTTTATTTGAAGGTTTAGAGTTTGGCACATACCAATTTACTTGGAACAGCAGGTCACTACAAAAAAATACACTTCCGTGAAGATACGTGTTTGTCACAGTAGGTCGCTTTTTTGTCATGCATGTACATCCATGACAAATTTATGACAGAATCAAGATAGTCATACCTGTGCTATCGTAGAAGTGTTCCATGACATTACCAAAATTATCATCACGGAAGTGTCCACTTCCATGACGATAAATCGCGCGTCACAGAAGTGCTTTCGTCAAGGGTGACCGACACATGGCATCCACCGTAACGGAACGCCGTTAAGCTATCGGGTCGGGTTTTGGATCCGATAACCCGTTAACAGCCCCGACCAATGGGGATTTTCCACGTGTAAAATCATCATTGGCTAGAGGATACACGTGTTCGGCTCATCGTCGGGACAGATGTCATCCACTCACTGGATAGAAGGCGCCTATGATACGTCGACACGTGGCACGACCCAACAAGTTTAAATGGGCCGGCCTAACTAAAGGCCCACAAGATTTTGCGGGCCATAATGGGCCGGCCCAGCTAAAGGCCCACGAGATTTTGCGGACCATAATGGGCTGGCCCAGCTAAAGGCCCACAAGATTTCGCGGGCCATAATGGGTCGGCCCAGGTAAAGGCCCACAAGATTTTCGTGTGCCATAATAGGCCGGCCTAGGTAAAGGCCCACGGTGACTCTAGCCCATAATGAACAGTAATTTTCTTTATACCCGTTAACAACCCGTGATTTACATGGGCCGTTTCCAGCCCGTGTTAGCTTTCGGCCTATTGACGGCCCATACGTTCTTGGGCTCCTTTTCGGCCCTCGATTACTTCCGGCCCATTACTGGCCTGTTCCCCTAATGGGCCAAATTCGGCCCATGGCAAGAGTCGGCCCATTACTGACATGTTCCACTAATGGGCCAAATTCGGCCCATGGCAAGAGTCGGCCCGTTACTGGCCTGTTACCCTAATGGGCCAAATTCGGCCCATGGCAAGAGTCGGCCCGTTTCTGGCATGTTAACCCATTGCGCCGTTTCCAGCACGTCCTATATTCTGGCCCATTAATGACCCATTATGCCTGTGACAGAATCAAGCCTTTGCTGTCCTACGGCCTGTTAACAGCCTGTTACCATGCTGGGCCGATACCAATTATGTCTGATTATGGCCCATGTAGACCCATTTATCCGACGGCCCGAGGCCCACCGATTACAGGCCCATTTATCGACGGCTCGTAGGAGACCCATGGATCCTACGGCCCGTATATGGCCCATGGTAGTTGCGGCCAGTAGCAAACCAGGGAAAAAGAAGACTAGGAAATAAATAAGGCCGAAACTAACGCTAGGCTATTAAGGCGATTGCACAGATTACATCCACTCGGCATCAAAGATCGCCACCAGTGCAAATATAGGGAACACCCTACAATATACAAAAATGGCTTGCTATTTTCTTCAGGCGGTGGCTGCATGTTAAGAATCAATTTTGTATCGCACCAAAACAAATTACAACTATATAACAAAAGGAAGGTTGGCATAAAACTTAACAGTCTAGCAGATAAATGCACCACCAGAAGTTCAGAAGCTCAGTTCATTTGACCTGACTGTTACGTTTTCATGCTGTATTGTCCGATGGACCACCATAACCCTCGCCTTCATTTCCCCTAGGCTCCTGAACAACATAGCAAATGTCTGATAGTCTGGTTTCAAAACCATGCATATCTTGACGACATTGAGCAATGTTTCTCCTTGTTTCACAAAGGGTCTCTGTTAGGGAATGGACTTGTGTCTGGAGCGCAGATACAACATTGCTTTGAGCTTGCATATCTTTATCATGAGGCAGTTTGGACGATATTGCCTTAACAACCAACCCAGTATTACGCAGGAACGTGCTTTTGGCACTGTTAGTGGACAGGTACTGACCCGCTGCAGCAAGAGCTGACATTGCGGTTATAGTTGCCTCGCCACCTTCAGAAGGTGGCGGTTCCACCATTTTTTCCATAGCTCGCTGAAAAGTTGAGGTTTTACATTAGTAGTACCAGAACAGAAAATATTAAGGAGGCAGCAAAACCATACAAAATAGCTTTGGTCTATATACAGAACTTATTCTGGTGAACCCATGTAAAATATTAGTTGTATTTTATTGCAAAGTACATAATAAAACCAGGTTCCAAACATATGACCATGTACCATCGCTAATGTATTGTCTATTTCTTCACATTGTATTGAGGGCTAAGGATAAAGAGACGAAGTTTATAATACGGTAAGCATAGTATGACATCATTCATATCACAAAACAACTGAGAACAGACAAACAGGCAATTGTAACGTTGTGTGGGCAAGTCTAGCACGGAACTATATTACGGGTCAAGATCAAAGGAACATCAATCCTCTCTTTTAAACCTTGTAAGGTGCAATGATACGCTAAGACAATTGTGTATAAAATTGAAAAGAGTAGTAGACATTGGCTGCAAACCATGCAGTTCAAGGCACAAGTCAGAGTAAGTAGTAGTTAAAAGGCATGAGGATTAAGGACTTACAACAGCGGCTTTGACTGGTGTAGTCATGCCCTTCTTCTTGCTGGTGTGACAGTCCTTGAAGATTTCAACAGCATTTGGTTCAGGTACTTTTTGGTCCTTGCGGGCTTTCCTCTGCATTTGGAACAAGTCAATATAGATCTAATAATATGGTACAGCGAAAAGAGTGAAACAACACCTAATTATAAGAGCCTCGTAGTGTGCAATATAGCTACGAGATCCTGTCGTCTGTTGGAATTTCACTTTCATACGGTTGGCCTTGTTCTTTGAACAGTTCACCTACAAGAAGATAGATTTGTGTGGCACATGCGTAAATAGGACTTCAACATGTGATCTGATGACATATATATAATGTACCTGATACTTTGGATCGGACCAGTGTTTAACGAGGCCTCTCCAGTCTTCATCAGATATATTTTTCACTGGAGATGTTTGGGCAAGTTCACTATTAGCCTTGCCTTCAAAGTGAGTTTTCCTCAAGTTATACCGATACTGTCGCAGAGCAGACTTGAAAACATGGGTGCAAGCTTGTCTGGTTGCATCATCTTGGCTATCCAACTTGAACCTCATCTGTTGAAAATTATGGGAGTCTCATTATCAGCAACCTAGAAAGTATTGGACAGAGCAAGACGATATTACTAGTTTCCATACATAACCATACTTACAGATAAATGGTCGAGGAAGATGTTGAACTGGGTTTCCTCTTTGTCATTCCTGTACTGAATCCATGTTGGGAGGATACATACATGACACCTAACAGCAACCGCTGCCTCTGATACTAACTTGGCTGACTCTATAGCATCACGTGGCCTTTTTAAACCTGCCTCAAAACGGATCTCCATTCTTCCTCCTCTAGATTTAGTTAACCTATCGAGCATTATCCCTGATGTTTGTTTCCTCTTGCGCCTAGGTGCTAGTCCAACAACATAGGAAGTGTTAGTGTACATCAAACTGTGAGACTACATATAAAGAAGCATGCAACTGTAACTTGACTCCAGCAACTACCTTCTTGCTGTTGAAGCTCACAAGGTTCATCTGATATTGCCAACTCGTCTTGTGTCAAGAGTGCTTGGGAAGTAGTGTCAGGTGGCAAGGGAGCTTGGGAACATGCTGCTAGCTCAGTTGACGCACGAATACGTCGTGCAGCTGGTAGTACTGTGGTAGGTGTTGCAAGAACTAGGGTTGTCTCTGCTTGTTTGGTGGCAACTATTTGTTTCTGTTTGTCTTTTTTTTGCAACTCGTGTAGCATGGGATGCGTGTTTGTAGAATTTTCTGCTGGACTTTGACCTTCTATTGCACCATCAGTACCAGCAAAATCTGCAGGATCCATCCGCTTCTCATTCCCTGCCATTCTGTGTTTCTTCCTCTTTCTCTGTGCCATGTTAAGTCAAGCCGACAAGAAAAACGAATAACAATTTAGTTCTTCAGAACAAATTGATGCGTGATGCAGACGAACTGAACTTTGATGTTAGACAACCACATGATAGGAGGATGTAATATGTATGAAAACAGGATGGAAGAGATAACCAGAACTATGATGTGTAAACTAAGAAGAAGACATTTCACCAAATTAGAAGCAATGCAATGGAAGGTAGACACCATATGAAAGATGCTACAAATATCGCTCTGCCAAGTTAACAGTGTCTCATCATAAATGGCGTTTAAACAAATGTGAAGCAGTACAAGAAATAAATCATATGCAAGATGCAAACAACATCACACTACCATGTTAGAGGTCTCTCGTCATTAGTGCCATTGCATATTCACAGCTTATGATGTGTAAACTAAGGAGAAGGCATTTCAACAAATTAGAAGCAATGACAGCTAGACACCATATGAAAGATGCAACGAATATCACTCTACCAAGTTAAAACTGTCTCGTCATAAGTGACATTTCAACAAATTAGTAATACAAGCTAGAAAAGAATGTGAGATGTAACCTATATCACACTCTGAAGTCAAACGTGTCTTATGATAAGTGATTGTTGTAGGTTACACAACAGTAGTAATTTGATGTAAGAACATGGTGTGATAGACAGATATTGTATGTTCTAGAAACAGGAACACGTGTCTTATTTAAGTATAATGTGTAAAGTAAGCAGATGAAATTCAACAAAATTGGAAGCAATACAAGCTAGACATCACACATAACATGCAACCACATATAACAGTGCCAAGTTAGAGGGAGCACTGGTGATGCTGCACTAGGGGAGACGTGCTCATCATAAACACAGCTTTGTTGAGTGTCTATGCATGTGTTGTCTTGGAAATCATCTTGGGGGTGTGGAGGAGTAGAAACTGTCGAGGCCCTCCGTTCGGAAGGAGCACCTTTATCCGCTGCCTTGCTAACTTCCTTCCGCTTTATTGACTTTGAATTGTCAAGTAAAACCGACAAGGAAAAGCAATAAAATTCTCTCTTCAGAACTCATTCATGCATGATATTGACAATCCCTACTTTGATGTAAGGCAAACACATGATACCAGGATGGAATATGTACAAAAAACAGGATGACATGGCATGTTCACAACTGTTTGTGTAAACTAAGCAGAAACCATTCCAGCAAATAAGAAGCAATGCAAGCTAGACACCACATGAAAGATGCAACCAATATGACTCTACCAAGTTAAAAGTGTCCCATCATAAATGGAATTTCAACAAATTAGAAGCAGCGCATGCTATAAATCATATGAAAGATGCAACTAATATCGCACTGCATATACTAAAGGTGTCTCGTCATGTTGATTGATGCGGGATACAAAAAAATAATAGTTTTATGTAAGGACATGCTTAATAGACAGATGTACTATGTACTAAATACAGGAAGGCATGTCACATTAATAGGTATAATGTATAAGCTAAGCAGACTAGCACATGCAGTTTAACCAGATTGGAAAAATTACAATCTAGACACCATATGCAACATGCAACCACATATCACGCTGCCAAGTTAGAGCAAGCACCTGCGATGCTAGTGTAGGGGAAATGCTGTAATCAACTACAGAGCTACGTTCACTATCTTCATCTAGCATTTCTGTTTCTTGAGAATCATGTCGGGAGGCTGACGCTGCATTCTTTAACTGAGGAGTAGTCCCCTTGCCTGCCTGCCTCGTCATAAGTGATTGATGAGGGATACACAAGAATATTAGTTTGATGTAAGAACGTGGTTAATACACAAATGTACTAGTATGTACCAAAAAACAGAAAGGCATGTCATATTCAAAGGTATAATGTGTAAGCTAAGCAGATGCAATTTAACCAAATTGGAAGCAATACAAGCTAGACATCCGGCTGGAGTGGTGAGCATGATCATCTAGGACCTGAGAGCCTGGTGGGAGGCGGGCTGCTTCGCCACCATCGCAGCTTTTTAGTTGGCTTCCAGGTGATGCCTATCTTTGCTGGGCTTATCACTGGCTCGGCCAGTGCCCTGACTAGCTATTTGTCTTCTGGTGCTCACGGGATGGTGGTTCATGTAAAAAATATCTTTCCTTATCTTACCGACTTCGGCCTTTCGAATACAAGCTAGACACCATATGGAACATGCAACCACATATGACACCACGAAGTTAAAGCAAGCACCTGGGATGGTGGTTCATTGCGAGCGAGGTCATCAACTCCAGAGCTACGTTCCCTGTCTCCATCTGCTGACACTGCACCCTTTAAAGCGTTGAAACGTGTCTTGCCTAGCCGCACACCAAACTGAAGCGACTTCTCTCTTTTCTTTTTGGCTTCTCTCATGGCAGCAGAGTCTGAAATACCCTTGCATAAAAACACAACAGTGAGAGTAAGGGTGAAGTGTGTGCAGAACTAGTGCACTGTAAAAGTAGCAGATAGCAGGTGGCTGAAAAATAAATGACAGGAGACATATGATAGCTCTACAACATTGCATGGCAAACAAAATTAGATTCTACTCTGTATGATTTTGTAATATATGAGCATAGGAAATGCAGGTACTCCTCGAGCACACAACCACATGTGGTCATATCTAAGATAACAGTCGACTGAAAATAAATAGGTCAGTTGATTTTTTTAATGAACCGTCCGATCTATAAGGAACGGGCAGATGGCCTTCGTCTACCTCCCGCCAGTCACTGTTGACGATCTTTCTCGAACCGCCAGCGACCACCGGCCCAGACCCCTGCCTCCGCCGCCCTCCCATCGACCGCACACCACTGCCGTGCTTGGCAGCGCCCCCAGGCCATCCCTTTAATCCCGGCCGACCTCCAGATCGGGCGCTAGTAGCTCTAGGCCGCACACGCCCCTAAGATAAACACCAAGGCGCTGCTTCCCCAGGTAATAGGCGTACTAGCACCTGTTACGCCAGGGAATGCTTCCGTTAATTGGGAATCAAGTGGCCAGAAATTGAAATTCAGGGGTGTGACGGACCTCTAGCTAAGGTGAAATATTATATGAGGAGAAACCTTGTGCATCGCGAGTTACTAGGAACATCTAGTATCAAGAAGAAGCGGTCAACTAGTGTCTTCTGTGGGATGAATACCGTGCAAGCAGAGACGTAAGATTTGCACAATAAGGGAAGAGGAGTACCTTTTTCGGTTGCCGGTGTGGTCACCTCCACAAGTCGCGCCGATCTTCTTCTTTTTACCGGGTAAACCAATGTTCTGGAGGGTGCAGGCTTGGACGAACCCATGGCCAAATTGTTGACTGCGTTGCCGTGGTCGTATGTCAGCGAAGGGGAAGCAGATCGGAGGCGGCGAAGGACGGCGTAGCAGGAACAGCTCCGGTGCGGTGGAGGGTGGCGAAGTTGGAGCGGCAGCGGTGAGGCGCAGGACGGCGTGGTTGAACTGGCTCGGGTACGGACGGCTCGGCCTCGGCTTCAACTACTAGCCGTGGAGGGCGTTGCGGTTGAGGTTGTGGTGGACGACGACGTCGGGGTATCGGCTCCGGCGTGATGGAGGAGGGCGGCGGTTGATGGGTGGGATGGGGTGGCGGACGGAGGACGCCAGGGTTTCGCGGCTGGTGGAGAGGTAGTTTTGGCGCCCACGGAGTACGAATGGGGAATCGGACGGGTAGGGGGGAACCATGTTTCGGTCTGGGACGCGCTTGTTTTTGGCTTTTTTGAACAGAAATGGGACGCGCTTGTTTAAAATTTGGGGAAAGTACAAACTTTGCCCCCCTTTTAAATATCGGACCTACTGCGGGTCGGGGGTAGGATGGTAATCCCAGGTGTCCCAAATAGTGGGCGGGAGCGATTTCGGCCGCGCGCATGTGTGCTTAGGCGGCCATTGTGTATGAATGTTTTTCGGATGCGGTTGCGTGGCGTCTAGATGAAGCTACAAACCAACCCCGGTTTAGACCTTTGGACGTCGGGCCAGTAGGTTTCACGGGTCGGAGTTATTAGAAAAGTAATTTCCTTGTACTACCAAACATTGGCCTCACGCGGTTTCGGGCGAGCAGAGGCTCTTTTGGCGCTTCGTTCGAAATTTTGAAACACAAGCATTCACGTTTATAGTACTCTTGAACTATGAGGATTGACCTAAATATACAACGTTATATTTGACCTTACATGTTTGAAAACCTCATTAAATTATCCGCTTCTTTTTGAAATTTTGACACTTGAAAATCCTATAACTCCGATTATTTTGGAATGGAGGAGCTAAATTTGAATCTATTTTATACAAGACTACATATGCTATTATGTACAAAATCAGAGCAAAGATTGGTGCCCCCATAATTTAGGTATGGTTTACAAATGCCATGATATCAAATTCAAATAATTGAATGGACTTCATGTTGAATTTGATTTTTTAAACCACCTTAAGTTGAATTCAAATGTATGCTAGTTCATAGGTAGTAGCTATTTATAATGTCCATTGTGTAACTTTCGTATGTATAATGTGCTTTACACACACAACATGAACTATACTCACGTTTATATTCGATTGCTAAAGCGATGCATTGTGTGGAGTTCAAAATACTAACTATGTGGATCAATTGTGTCGAATAATAACATAGACATGCTCAAATTCGATAGAATCTAGATGTTTGATGGATCAATGACCGCTCCTTACGCGAATTGCAAATATCATGATCCCATCCTAATATTTGGATACAATTTATATCTTTAATCAATGTGTAGAGCAGTATTTTACGTGTAGTTTCACTCTCCATCGGTGGTCTCTCACACATGCTCACACACTCTCTCCCGAGGTGTCTTTCTCGCACACATGCTCTAGATATAACCGTCCCTCCTTCTTGTAACCATTTACAACTGTTTTCACTAACCTTTATCACAAGCACTCTTCCTCTCGCAAACATACATACGCACAATCCTCATCGACCCTTTCTATATACATGGACCTGCCTACGTGTCTCATGTACGCACATTATCTTTACGCCTATCTCTCACGCATTGTCTCACACCTCTCTTCCTAATCGACGAGTATGATTCTAGCAGAGTATTCTGTAGGATGCCCCTTAAAGTTAGGTTGGATGAATAGTAATATCAGAGATAAAGGGGTTACCTTAGTCCGAGAACCTAGGGTTACAAATCCTAGCCGGCTCTGTCAGTGGACACAGAGTCCTTCACAATTTGTATCTTTGTCTTGTACGACTAGTCATCCATGGGTCTTCCTAAATGCATCATGGGCCGACCAATGTGGCGCCGGACGGAACAGAACGAAGGGCCTCACCTCGACCCACCGGACCTCACACGGTGACACACCCTCTGCCTCCACGTCTCATTATCTTCTCACACCCACACATACCAACACAAACACCACACACACAGAAAATTTCTCGTGGTGCCTCTATTCCCCCCCTTGCATATACACACTCAAGGGAATGGAATCTCTTGTCGTGACGTCATATTCGTCTCTCTCTCTCTCTAGACCACTCTCATTTCTCGTGCTATCTCTCCCACGCCCCCCTGTCGGCCCCTCTATCCATGCCTCTCTCGAATAAGTAATACACACACATACCTCTCTAGGCCCTGCCAAATGCATCAACTACACATTCACACATGTTACATCACGTACCCCATTGATCTAAAAAGCCCTCTCTTCACGTTTATTTCGCATACAACATTCCTTTTGAATAAAGTGTGGCCAAAAAATTATTTTAGAGTTTCTACATATATACAACATTACAAAGTTATATGGAGGAGTACGAACGCTAATTTGCATTGCATGGTGCCCACAATGATATTTATTCCGCACTGTGAATTTGTATATTTTTATACTATATACAAAGTTAGTCGTAATAAAGAGAAATGAAGAGCATCTCTCTCTCCATCGCATAACCCCCCTGTACGCCCCTTTCACGTATGCACACAAAACTATCTCCAGGTCCTCTAAAAGTAAGCCCCCAGAAAATTCACGCATGTTTCATCTTTCTCTCGCGATATATGCAATGACGATCATTGTAATTGAAGCGAAAGCACGATACGTACATTGGACTTTAGAATCCACTCATTACGGTCACCATTTACGTTTAGTGGTTATTATGCAGTCACGGGCTCACCGCACAACTCTGTATTTGCTCATGACATGACTAGTTGACCAGTTAAACGCTCCACGTGGCACCTCTAGTGTTGCATCACATTGTCTCACTACCATCGTGCCCACCTGCCGACTTGTATCTACTCTACATCTACACTCTTATAAAATACATAAAATACACTCTTATAAAAAACAGAGTTGGTGATGATGGTGTGCCTGCCATCCTGCAATATAGGTCGTACGATTTATATCTGACGGATAGGAAAGAAACTATGGCAATTTTGCAAAAAGGTTCCCACACACCTCTCCACATTTGCAAATAAGGCCTTCCCTCGTTCATCCTTTTCTCTCACAAGATAAACAAGTCATACAAATGCATCTTGATGTTACATGCAATGCACAGGCATCTTGCTAGTAAGAATGAAAACAAACGACAAAAAAATATTTGGACGGTGGTTCAAAGTCATGACCGCGGGCACAGCGGACAAGATGGCCTTGTATTGGTATGCTGAGCCGTCTGTTTTAACACACAGGAGCTGGTGTGGTGATTATACACACACGCACGCATGCACACGAATTGCATCCTTGCAACACTCACACAAACACATGCACCCACGCACCCACGCAACACTCACACGTACACACGCAGCCACGCACGCAAGCATGCAACACTCACACGCACACACGCACGCATGCATGCACACACCAGTACACCACATGACCAACACACACTCTCACGCTCAAGTTCTCAACCTACACGTGCATGCGCACACATCAGGCCCTGACAGACACATACACAACCAGGTGATTCCCGCGCATGGGTTGGAGCCTTGTCGCGCCTGCGTAAATTTGTGTTTATCTGACCTTTTGCCTATGCGAACTGACAGGTGGGACCCACAACGAACGTGGTCAATTTAACTAGTCAACATGGCGCCACGCAGACTATTTGGCCGGTCAACAGAGTGCAATCCGATGCTGAGCTGTGAGCAAGTGACCGTATAATCACCGCAAAACGTGTATAGTGACCGTAATCAGCTTATTCTGAAGTTCGGTGACCGTATTACGCTTTTCTCTCTGTAGGCCCTCCAGAACTACATCTCTACACGTTCTCGCATGTTACATCTAACAACTATGCAATACAGCACTACTACTACACTCGAACACAATAAATCATATGTGTTTTTAGTTTTACTAGATATCATATTGTTAATTATAATTATTAAGTTTGCATACATTAAAATTGCCTTTGAAATGTATGGCCAGTATCATCTACCGCGCGGGAAAAATCCCGCCCTTTCCTGTTTAATCGGGTTTGTATCGATGGATCGTGCGAAACAGCAAAACTATAGTACTATACAGTACAAGTGACAGTTCACTGGGCCATCGTGTCGTCTACTCCTCCGTCGTAAGAGTGGAGCGCTCGCTTTCATAAATCTTCTAGTCCCTTTCGCCGACATGTGGGACATCAAGCTACCGGGTCCACGTGCCATACCGGAATACAGTGTAGAGCAGCCGGGGTGAAGCACCCCAGTCATGGCGCCGGCGTAGTAATGAGCAATGAGGCATCAAATCACAAAGTTGCACCTTTCCCGTAGTTAAGTTGGAGGGACGAAGCAACCATCACTTCACTCGTTGCTGAATCCGCTTCTCCCTCATCTTCTTCAACTTAACCATGTGTTGCTTCTGCCGTTGTTCTACCTCATGTGGGACGCGGATCGGCTTGGTAAAGCACTGACACGTGGGACCGCATGTTAGCAAACCGCCAGGACAACGTCCTCCGAAAATAAGAAGCCTAATCCTAGACTTACAAAGGGCTATGTAGCTGCTCCGTATACTTTCCATCTAATCTATATATGCCCCCCTGATTTTCAGGTGGGGTGGGCCTAATCCTCTCCTTTAATCCAATCAAATAGTCCCACATCACATCAGTTCGTAACCTTACATAAACCATTACGTGGATGTAGCATTGCTCAAATAAGAAACCCCCCCCGCCATCCGCGCGGCAAAATCACCTCCTTTTAACTAATCTCGATTCTATAATTTTTTAGATCAATATAATTGAGATTTGTATAGATAGCACACAGGAGCAAAACCAAGTGGTACGGTTAAGGGCATCCACAAATGTGTAACCAAATGTGAAAATAGCTTTTGGCATCGTGGGAACCATTATGGACAGTGTTGCCAAAGCCAAAAAGATGGAACCGAAGCTCCCTGGTTGATTGATTGAAGGAATAGAAAAATGCAACGTCTCTCCTCTTTCTCCCATGCTTGGACGCATGTAGTACAGTATAGAGCACAGAGTCTACTCCCCTGTCCCTTCTATCACAAATCACAAAGCAGTGAGGCATCAAATCACAAAAGCACGGACAAAGCAACCATCATTTCACTCTTCGCTGACTCCGCTTCTCCATCGTCTTCTTCGAGAAGCCATCTCACCGCATTAGTTATAGTAGTACTAGTAAAGGACTTCCTGGATGCAAATAAGGCGGTTGTCTCGGCTTGTGGGCGGCACTTGCGAACGACTTGTCGTGGTCTCCCTCAATGGTGTTCTCCGTCGAACGCACTTCGCCAAACCACCAAAAAAATATCGTCGACGTCACCGCAATGGGGAAGGAAGTCAAATATAGTTACTACCTCCATTTTTTTGTACACAAGGCCAATATATCAAAATTACAATTTGCAAAGGGCCACTAACACTAATCGAGGCAAAATTGATGGGGTTAGCAACCAAGGACATTAATACCCCCTGCATGCATGCGAAAGTGAGAAGGTTGGTTTGCATGGCGCTGCATTAATCAAGCGATGAGGAGTGAGATGGTTAGCTCTTTGGTCTTTGGAGAAAAAAATACGCATTAAGTGACACGTGAAACGAGGATTTGTATTGATTAAATCCCGCGAAGGAAAACCCAGCCTTTCTTTTTTAACACTAGTACTCCTAGTAGTACGTACGTACTTATCCTGTTTGGATCTAGGCCTTGCATTGCCAAACTTCGCCACACATTTTTTCCAAGCTTGCCTAAAGTTTTCAAAATGAGAAGGAGGTACACTTGCGCACGGCTATCGCGGTCGCACCGCACCCTCACACGATCGCTCCTGCACGCCACGGTCGCTCCTGCACGCCGCAAACCCAACCAAGGGAACGCACCCTCACTAACACGTGCTGTCGCATGTGAACACACCAAACTCAGCCATCTTATCGCTGACACATAATTTTCGTTCATAGAGTATGTTTATCCAACCGCATGTTGGGGAGTATCCGTACGGCCCGTGCGGTGGTCTGTTGGGGAAGAAGAAGAGGTGAGGAAGAAGGAAAGAAGGGTTAGGAGACGTAGGATATTCATCCAACCACCTGAAATGGTAGACTGACCCAAGTCAGGCGACTTGCATAACAAATATATGTTTTTACACAGCAAAAGATCCATAAAAACAACAACATAAAGAAAAACTATCACTACTCGCGGAAAGAGACGACCTCGTCGTCTTTGGCTGCCGGCGCGAACCAGCCATCGCTGCCGACGTGTGTCTCCGCACCGTGGTTGTCCTCGGCCTCCAGCTACTCGTTCAAGCGGAGCGTGCGGTCACTCTGCATGAATGAGAGCACAGCCCGGTTCAAGTCGAGGACGTCCGGTTCCGCCTGCAGGAGGGCCTCGATGGCACCAGCATCCGCGCACTCCCCGTCGAGTTGAGCCTCCGCCGCCCAGTTCAAGTCCAGGACATCCGGTTCCGCCTGCAGGAGGGCGTCGATGAGAGCGGCATCCGCGCGCTCTGCATCGAGTCGAGCCTCTGCCGCCCGGTTCAAGTCCAGGACTTCCGGTTCCGCCTGCAGGAGGGCCTCGATGGCAGCGGCACCCGCGCACTCCGCCTCAAGTTGAGCCTCCGCCGCCCGGTTCACATCCACGACATCTGGTTCCGCCTACAGGAGAGCCTCAATGGCAGCAGCATGCGTGCGCTCCGCGTCGAGTTGAGCCTCTGCCTCCCGGTCCTCCTTTAGTATAGCCATGTTGAACCGCTGGTCCGCCTGCACCATGGGGGACTCAGACGCCGGCACGAAGTTGACGTCCATAGTTTCATACCCATCGGGGGCCTTCTGCGCCACGACCTCCGCCATGAACATTGGATCGGCTTCCTCCTCCTCGTAGCTTGGCTCCAGAGAACTCGGGGATTGGCCCGCCGCAAAGAGACCTTGGGAACGGAGGTCTGTGGCGCTGACCGCCGCCGCGATTTCTATGCGGCGCTCCGGCGTCAGCATCTTGTAGTAAGTGATCTTGTGGCGCACCATTGCTTTCCGGCGAACTAGGGGATGCTTGATGTGGGCTAGGGGATCGAAAGGTGGGGGAATGGGCTGGAGATTTGGTGTGGTTTTAGGGTAGTGGCTGGCGTAGGTCGAGCAGCGAAGGTTCTGGTGTGAATAGTGGTTCCGGTGACGACCGGTCAATCAGTTTTGACTGTACATCACTCTTGTCGCGTTCGCGTTGCAGCCCGGCACGCTAGACCCTCCACGTCGCTCACTGAATGGAACGTGCTTCGTCTTGCGTTTTCGCTCGCTTGTGGGACCGCAGTTGAGAGCAAACCGACGTCCCTCCCCCTCCCCCGCCCTCGTCATTTATTATACCACCACTCCCTCCGTTTTATGCGGAGTAAATAAAAACAGAGGGAGTATACTACGGATGAGGATCCCCTGACGTGGCCGAACCCATTGAGTAACTGACATGCAGGGCCTAGCAAGCATGGGGTCTGCCAGTAAGTGACCGAAAGGGAGGGTAAGGTAGGGATACCTACGTCAGAGGGTCCACTTCCACTATACTACTTTGACCAAATGATAGAGTAATAATATATGACATGCAACTTACACAAATGTTAGAGTAATAATATATGACATGCAACTTACACAAAGCAAACAGGGTCTAATGCGTTTTTCGAGGATAACTTTGACCAAATGTTAGAGTAATAATATATGACATGCAACTTACACAAAGCATACGGTCAAATTCGTATGTGAAAGGAGTTTCCAATGATGTAATTTTCACATTATACATCTCATGTGCTATTAATCTTGTCAATAGTCAAATTGGAAACCATCTCGAGTACAAATCTAGGAGTACGTACGAATCTAACAATATTGATTGGGCGTTGTTGAATGTTGATACCTTTTTTTATCAAAGTAGATATACTTTGACTACACATAAAACTTATATGTAAACTAGAAAGGATAGGAGGGAGTATATTGTACGTTCAAAAACGAAACGAACATTGAATACCCTTTATATATGATTTCCGGATGCTATGATCACTAGTTCAAAATTTTGAATCTGCCTTAGGTATCACGTGCCCCCACTCGTTCCCTCTCGATTTCATCTCGGGGTCCGGAGATCTATTGAAAGAGGACTAGGGTGGGTACATGCGAATGATACTCGGCGGAATGTTCAAATGAGGCATGCGGGAGGATGGACTCGACTGGAGGGTGACATGATCGATGGAGAAGAGGGTTGGAGAGGAATGAGAAATAAGCAAGCGCCACATGATTATACTTGAACGGCTCAAATAAACAATAAGTTGTCTCGCTTGGCCTACATAGTGAAAGGCCTAATGCGCAACGCGGAGCACTGACGCTCGAATATGGCCGGGAAAATAGGGAAACAGACATGTGGGGCACACCCGTCGGGATGACGTAGCGCAGACTAGTCCAATGGAGGAGCTGGCCCATGACCTCCTCGCCACCGGCAACCGTTCATGTGGGTCCTTGGGGCCAACAACGGGGTGCAGCTCCAGCACCGCCTCTGGACACGGCGACCGCGGTGAGCGACACGCTCATATCGTCGCTAGACACGGTCGGTTTCAGTTTGCCGAGGGTGGCGTTAGTGCTGTGGCATGACCAACGGTATGTTTGGTTTGTGCCCAAGGTTGCCCCATCAAAGCATTGGGTAGCCAAAATTTTGGGTGAGGTATTGGTTGCCCATGATTTGGCCGACATTGGCAAGAAAAATGAACTTGAGTTGGCTAGATTTCATTGGCATGCCAAAGAAATGGCAACCATCCAAACAAAGACCAATCTTTGGGTCATGACCAAAATTTTGGTTGAGGTATTGGTTGCCCATGATTTGGCCAACATTGGCAAGAAAAATGAACTAGAGTTGGCTAGAGTTCATTGGCATGCCAAAAAAATGGCAACCATCCAAACAAAGACCAATCTTTTGGTCATGACCAAAATTTTGGCAAGGTGCACTTTGGCCACAATCCAAACACACCCCAACACCCGGCTCGTCGAGGATGCACGGGGCGCCGTGACGCGTCCACGGAGTGGTGTAGCGCGGCCAACTGCATCCTCTAGACCTGAGACCATGCCGGGTCGTCTTGCTTTTCCAATGACATGCGGGGATCGCATGTGAGAAAAGGGCATCTCCAACGTTGCCACGACCGCAGCTGACTACCCTGGCACACCAAAACCCTTGTCCCTCGCGCCATCGCGCGGTGCGTTCCCAGCCGGCGCCAGCTGCCCGCATTCACGCCATCCATTTGTATGTTGTCATTAAGAGGCTCGGTGCCCGCGGAACCAACTCCGGCGACTTAATGACGCACCCGGACGCTTGGCCTCACCGGAATGCGCTACTTAAAGCGGCAATGCCCAGCTAACCTCCACACCATAGCGCATCGTCCTCCTACCTGGAACCACATCCACCATGACCGCAAGTGCGAACGCTCTGTGGGAGAGCTTGTCTTCGGGGATGGAGCTCGAGGTCGCCGCCCTCGCTCAAGTCGCCGCACAAGCGGTGGCCACGCTGGCGGCCGACGACGGGAGCACCGTCAGCCACGCGTCCTACTTGCCGCCGTCCAACGTACGGCACCGCCGAGGTCGGGGACTCCTCCAAGGATGAGTAGGGCATGGGAGGCGGCAGGGCATGGTGTGCCAACTGGCCGATCCGTCTCCTGTGTTCTACTTTTCCTCGCCGGAGACCGCACCTTCACTTCATGGGTCTTGAACCCTGCCCCCGTACATGGAGATCACAGATGGAGGACGTCGGTCGCCACCATAGAATAGGTTTAGGGTCGGGTTTCTTTTTTTTGTCCTATAAAAGTTCGAAATGTAATGAAAATATGCCGTGTTTGCATTAATCTCAGCCGGTGTATACGAACTTTCACAATAATATACATATTGTAGGAGTACTAGCAAGATGCCCGTGCGTTGCACAGAAGATCAAGATCTTGTGGGAGAAAAGGATGAACGAGGGAAATCCTTATCTGCAAATGTGGAGAGGAGTGCAGGTAAATTGTCATAGTTTCCTTCCTATCCGTTAGATATAGATCGGACGGCCTATATTGCAGGATCGGACACATCTTTCTACATCTACGGGAACCTATGAAAGGGTTAACGTAAATTACCTCTCTCTCTCCTCCCCTGATTTTCATGGTGGTGGGCCCCTCCCTCCCCCAATCTACAATCAACAGCTCACACATTTCACATTACGTTAATTATGTAACTGGGATTACGTAGGTGTAGCATTACTCATCCTAAAAAACCCAACTAAGCCAACCTCCCAGCATATCACGCGGGAAAAGACCCGGCCGCGCTATTTTAGTCGGGATTACCGGATTACTAGTAGTAGTATCGATGGATCGCGCGAAGCAACGGATTTTTTTGAGGGGGAGAAGCACCTAGTTTAAAAGGAAAAAATGCGGTACACTCACAGCACTCCTGTCACGGTCGCATTGCACCCCACACACGTTTGGTCCTACACACGGCTCACGCAAACGGAACGCGCTTCGGCTTGCCTCTTCACTGACACGTGGGACTGCACTCGGAGAAACCGACCATGCGCCAAACTCCCCCCGCCCACCGCGCGAAAATCCTCCCCCCCACCCAAAATTCCCCCCAAATCTGATTCAACCGCCCTTCGGCCAACTAGCCAATAATATTCCCCAAATCCCCCTCCCCCTGTCCCCCTCCACTCCATTCGCTCCGCCAAAGCCGCCCTCCCCGCCACGCCGATACGTCGGCGCCGCGGTTCGGCAATCCTCTCGCTCCCACAGTACGCTCTCGTAGACTGCCGTCCTCTAGCCGCGCCGCCACCTCGGGCTACGTTCTTGTGGAGGCGCACGGCGGTCAGCGCCGCCACCGCTGGCGACGTTCATGTGGAGATGCACGGCGGTTAGCTTCTCCCACGATACGCGCATTCTAGACTGAGGCCCCGTTCATGTCGGTGTAGCGTTGAATGTTAGCTGATAGACGCTGTTAATCTCACTGTTTGCCGAAGTAGTTTACTGTTAATATGCTCTGCTCAAGAAGCTTCCTTGCCCTGTTCTGCACTCAATCTACTTAGCTGAGATGGCATGCCAAGGCCGATTAGTTGCTAAAATATCCTGCCATATATTTATTGTGACGTAGATTGCCATGGTCTAGTAGCCAATCTGTTAGCTGAAATAGCTCTACACCGTTTTATACTCGATCTTTGTTGCTGCGATGGCCTTTGATAGTTCGATGGCTGTGTGCTCGGCCTCATTGACTGCTGAAACAGCCTGCCATAATTTGGCACTCAAATATGTTTGCTGAATTAGCTTTACATATATTTCGTTACTTAGATATGCTCGTCCAAATATCATGCCATAGCTTTAGACATCGACCTAGGTATTTTTTTTTCTGGACTTCATAAAAAAGCATATATGTTTTTTATGTAATATCTAGTAGAAGAACTAATTTTTATGTCTAACAGATGGACAGGACTTGGATAACTTCTGCTCGAAGATTCTCCGCTGCATATGTCAAGGGGGTTGAAAACTTCATGAACTTTATCAGAGCTGAGTACGGTGGTCCGACATCAGATGTGCTCTGCCCGTGTAGCAGTTGTATGAATTTAGTTACAAGACCCCAGTCAACTGTGCAAAATCATCTACACTTGTATGGGATGTCGGTCACATATACTAGGTGGGTTCATCATGGTGAAGCTGTGAATGTCAATGTTATTGACTACGTGGAAGCAACAGATCACCATCTTGATCTGCCTAATGCTCAGGTGGAAGAGGAGGAGGAGGTGGTGGTGGCGGAGCCAGTGAGTTTGACCAACATTGAAACAATGCTACGAAATGCATGTGCATTCCGTGAACTTTCACCTGTAGAAGAAAAACGATGGGCCCGCATGTTGGAACAATGCAACGTTGCTGTCACCCCAGGAAATAAGCTGTCAGTATTCTCAGCTATGGTCACCTTTCTTCAGGTGAAGACATCTGAGCGGATGACCAACAAATCATTCGATGCGATGTTGGCTGCTTTCTGCGAGTCTTTCCCAGATGCGTCTGAGCTGCCACACACCTACAGTAAAATGAAGAATTTCCTTCATGCAGTTGGAATTGGATATGATATGATCCATGTTTGTAAGAATAATTGTGTTCTGTTCCGGAAGGATTATGACAACTTAAGTGAATGCCCGAAATGCAAATCATCAAGATGGAAAGATGGCGATGCTGTGAAGAGGATTCCTCATAATGTTCTGAGACATTTTCCAATTACACCAAGATTGCAGAGGTTGTTTCATGATGTTGAAACAAGAGAGGATGTACTGTGGCATTCTAGGAACCAGGAGTACAGAGATCAGAACGTAATGAGCCATCCATCTCATGGTAGTGAGTGGAAAAGCTTCAATGATAAACACAAAGAGTTTGCTGCTGACCCGAGAAACATTAGACATGGCTTAGCTTCAGATGGATTTAACCCATTTGGCCACCAGAGCACCACATATAGCATGTGGCCAGTGCTTGTTATCCCTTACAACATGCCTCCAAATGTCTGCACCAAAGAATCAAACTACATGATGGCCTTGCTCATCCCAGGTCCAAAAAGTCCTGGAAAGGATTTTGATTTGTTCATGGAGCCTCTTGTGGAGGAACTTCAACAGCTATGGAAGGGTGTTCTCACTCGAGACCTATATAGCAGCCCACCAGCTGATTTCTTTTTGCGTGCTGTTATAATTTGGTGCATCCATGATTATCCGGCTTTGGGCACTATGTCAGGGCGAACGACACATGGTTACAATGCATGTGTTCGCTGTGACAGGAATCCGCTATCATACGCAATACTTAGCAAGATCTGTTACATTGGACACCGTCGTTTCCTTGCCAAGGACAAGCCGCATCCTAGAAAATACCGAAGACATGTGTTCAATGCAAAGCATGAAAACCGTGATGCGCCAAAGAGGCTCACCGCCGATGAGTTGCAAGTGGA
The DNA here is from genome assembly GCF_003073215.2 of Triticum urartu. Classification (NCBI taxonomy): domain Eukaryota; kingdom Viridiplantae; phylum Streptophyta; class Magnoliopsida; order Poales; family Poaceae; genus Triticum; species Triticum urartu. The sequence goes on along the minus strand of NC_053024.1, from coordinate 591,996,484 downwards.
ATTAGAGAAGGTCAGGCATATTACACCAGGAAACCATGCTGGTAATGGTAGCGGGAAAAGGAAGCGTGGTAGGGTAGAAGAGAGATTATTGTTTACCCGCAGGTCCACTTTGTGGGACTTGGAGTATTGGAAAGATTTGGATCTAAGGCATAATCTTGATGTGATGCACCTCGAGAAAAATATATGTGATAGCATTATCGGCACACTTCTTAATATTGAAGGCAAGATGAAAGATACCTTAAAATCTAGGATTGATTTGACACACCTGGGTATCAGAAAGGATTTGCAGGTGCAAGATGAAGGTAAACCACGGGATATGGCACCAGCTGTGTACGTCTTGGACAAGGTAAAAAGAAAAGAATTCTGCGAGGTCCTGTCACGTGTGAGATTCCCCCATGGATTTGCTTCCAACCCTGAAAGGAGAGTCAGTGCAGATGGAAACAAGGTACAAGGGTTAAAAACTCATGACTGCCACGTCCTACTTCAAAGGGTTTTACCTATTATCCTTAGAGGATTGGGCCGCCCTGACTTATACAGAGCAGTTGTAGAGTTGGGACAATTCTTCAGGGAACTCTGCAGTAGGAATATTAGGATAGATGCTTTGGAGCGTCTTAGAGACAAGATACCAACTATCATATGCGACCTTGAGAAGATATATCCTCCAGCCTTCTTTGATGTGATGGTGCATTTGGCTATTCATCTACCTGATGAGGCACTACTTAGAGGTCCAGTACAGTATGGCTGGATGTACCCTATTGAAAGGCGGCTAGGCACTTTCAAGGGCTATTTAGGAACGGAGCTAGACCCGAGGGTTCCATTGCAGAGGCCTACATTGCTACAGAAGCGTTGACATTCTGCTCAAAATACATTGAAACAGCTGATCAGCTTAGCAAAGAGGTGGGTGAAGACAATCCCAGGCTCAGTGTTTTCGATTATTCTGTTCGAGTTACAGGGAAGAGTCGACAAGAGGAAAAACCTAAAGATTTGGACAAAATGGTTTGGTATGTGTTGAATAACTGTCCTGAGATACTACCTTATATCAAGTAAGTGCATTATTGCAGCTTATACATCGTAATCTACTAAACTTGCAGCACATTCTTATATATTTAGATGTTTGACGCGATCACTATGTTGTGCAACATCTACAAAGAGGAGTTACTGCCGCAAAATCCAAGAAACATTGACAAACTAGTTATGGCAGGATTTGCGAAATGGTTCAAGAACCATGTAAGCTTTTGAAGTGCACTGTCAGTTTTTTTTAATATATTGAGTACATAAGATGATCAGCTTGTCTATTTTCTAACCATAGGTTAAGAATATGCGGGAGGATGGGCAGGCAGTTGATGATGCCCTTTACTCACTAGCAATGGGTCCTGATACTCGGGTAAGACATTATGAATCTTGCGTTGTTGGAGATGTGCGCTACAACACCCTTGCACGAGACGAAGGCAGGAAGACACAAAACAGTGCCATCATGAGCACGGATACGTATGATAAAGAGACAACTGAAATGTATGCTAACATAACAAACATTATTCAGTTGCAGTATATCTCCAGTTTCGAGGATCATCGGTGTGTGGTTCTGTTGTGTTGTCATTGGTATAACCTGTTTTCCAGGATCGCAAAACCTAGAGCTGATGATTATTTCAAATCCATCAATGTCAAGGCGGCGTACCAGACCAACGAGCCTTTTATTTTGGCAAATCAAGCAACACAGATATTTTTCTTGGAAGACACATTTGCACATAGCGATGACTGGAGAGTATTGCAAAGGTTTGAGCAGAGGAATTCGTTTAATGAAGTTGCACAACAAGATGATGCTTACACTGCTCCTGATGTACAAGATAAGATAGATGTTCCTAATATCTTTAAGAACCATCACGTCAATGACGCCGGCGAAAATATTGCCTGTCGTGCTATGGACATACAAGAGTTGATCAAGAAGAAGCCAACGTTCGAGGACGTTGAGGACGAAGAAGAAGATGACACCATGGGGAATTACGATTCAGACTGATACACATGGCGAATATGTTGACGCTGCTGCTGTGGATGATGATTACAATGCTTTTGTCGTATTTGCCTGTCAGAAGACATTTTTATGTACTATGTGAAATTGTGTTTGCTATGACAACTGAAACCTGATGAACATGTTGTTTAGTATTTTGCTGTGAGAACATCACTTGTTATGTATGCTGATTTGTGTTTGGTGATTGTATGACAACTAAAACATGATGACATTGTTGTTTAGTTGTACTCATATTTGGCCGTGAAACTTGAATTTGATGACATAGTTTGCTGTTGGACTGCAATTTGCTCGACGTCTTCGAATGAGAACAAAGCTGACCCGACAGGGCCTCTGCTATTTATTTATTTATATGAGCAAAAGGGGATACCCCCTGATTTTCGTTAATAGAAATCATTATATGTTCACAACACTACGCCCAGCCTGCTACACAGGTTTCATTCATTACTAGTTTCAGCAAAGTGCTCATGTCGTAGCCACTGAATATATCACGAGTGCTACATACACTGCAAATAAAGAGACAATCATCCTACAAAGCACATTGATTTTTCCCATTATCTTCACAAGCTCTTTCATCTCCTCATTGTTGTCAAGGCCGTTCAGCAGCTGTTGCTTGGCCATGATCAGAGGAACTGCATCTTTAAGCTTCTGCTCTGCATCTTCCTCTTCTGCCGTTCCTTCAGTTACTTGTCCAACACCCCAACCTGCTAGTATTGGGATTCCTCGGCTAACCAAATAATCAGCACAGTTGCATTCCCCCACATTAGCAACTTCCCAAAAATACAAATCACACGAATCTTCCCTTTTCTGCACAAATCAAATTGGTAGATCATCAACCAAACTATTAAAAAAATCAGCAACTGAAAGCAGCAGAACAACACTTAAACATATTATTACCCCATGATTCGGGCATTTGTAGAAGACTCGGCCAGGGTTGCGGATTGTGGTTGAGACGCGACGGATGACTCTGCATGATTTGCGGTAGTGGCACCACACCAACGGCAGCGGGTTGCGATGATCAATCGGCTGCGCTGCGCGTGCCGACGAGGGTGTGATGAGACCCACATGCGATGGTACGGGTTGCCACTTGGCGCATATCTGGTTGTTGCTTGCTGAAGAGCAGGTGGACGAGCAGCCAGCGGACATGGTTGCTACGGCCAGAGCTTCTGATGCTAGGCAGAGTAAGTAGAGAAGAGGAGAAGCGAACATTGGATATGTCAGTTTCATTACTTGCATAGTAGCATAGCACCATATATAGTCATAGTCTAGGTTTGGATTCGAACCAGCTACAGGAGCACGTCTTTCTTTTTTCTAAAACTCGGCAACGTCTCATTACTGGTACACTAGCTTGTTCTGTACGCCTTCCCAAGTCTTTGATTTGCTTTCCCTTTTTTGCGAGGAAGGAAGGAGGACAAAATTGAGAGTTCCTGGGACTCGAACCCAAGACCTCTCGGTTGAAAACCAAGGGTGCTAGTCACTTATGTGGCGAACGTTCCCTGTGAGGAGGACGGCAGATGAACGCATTTTCCTCATAGTTTTCTTCCTATATATAAAAAAGTATGCTACTTGGTGTCCGCTTAGTCAACAAAACGATTGTGCCAACCTTGACCGTTGGATTAACATTCAACGTCTGTCGCGTTTCTTCAGTCTCTTCTTCCTCGAGCCGCCAAAGCCAAACCAGCGCCGGCGGGACCGCCTGCTCCCGCCTCCCACGGCTGGCTGTGATCTGCCCCGACTCCTGTTCGTTCCCGTCCGAGGCCTCACCATCATCCTCCGCCTTGGTTCACTCGCCGCGGCGCCACCCTCCGGTGTTGTCAACATGGTCAACAACCGAGAGGAATAAGGAGATGACTGTACATGGTGAGGATGACTGTAGGGACCCAGCAGCGCGCGCAGTAATTTTGTTTTTTCGGGACGGAGAAGGGTATCAACTGGGTTGTGCGGGACGTGTGGCCCATCTAGCCCAGGCTTTTATTTCATATGTTTAGCACATGGCCAGCCCAGTTTGTTTTTTCCTTTCTGAAAATTGCTAGCCAGCTATTTTGTTTTTTGCAGAATAATCAACATAGGCCTACTTGCTTTTCTACGCCCTGCTGGGCCGGAAATCTTTCAAGACGAGGAGGGATGCATTTTGCCCAGAAAATGGGCTATAAGTAATAAGAAATGGGCTATAAGTAATAATAAATGGGCTATCAAATGAAAAAATACAGCAAAGAGACAATTAGTTCCAAAATACTGTTTTCTTTCGGAATTTGATATTCTAAATTTCATTGTTTTTGTGCGGGTAAAATTTCATTGAATTTAAATTAAGGTATATTTAGATTTAAAATTAATTTGAATCTGGCTAGAAATTTCGGGCTGTATGCTGTTTGGGATAGATTTGGAGGCTGACTTGTGGGTCTACTAGGTTGACGTGTACTTTGGCTTTGTCGACCTAGTCCACAAACGATTCTAGCAGCAGTGACCGTTGGATATTAATCCAACGGCCGTGCTGCTTCTTCAATATCTGATCTTCTTGCTCCAGCCGCCCAAACCAGCTCCGGTGGGACTGCCTGCTCCCGCCTCCCGTGGCCGGCTGTGCTGCCGCACAGGCCGCACCGCCCCACCCTACTTCATTGCTGGCCAGGCCATTCCTCAACTCACCCACACCTCCTGTTATTTTCCGGCGACGGCAGCCGGACCAGTAAACCCTCGTACTCCCCACCATGTGGGCAACCATTGCCGAGTCTTCCCCGGCTCCGTGTCGTTCCCTTCCCAGGCCTCGCCGTCGTCCACCGCCATGGTGCTCTCGGCGCGGCCTGGTCAACTTGGTCAACGAACGACATCCATCGGTCGTGGACTGTACGCGCAAAATAATGATTCCTCCACCTGACAGCTGGGACCCACCGGAAGGGCCTCTGTATTTCACGAAAAAAACGTTCCCCCGCTAACATGTCGGACCCACCAGCTATATCTTCGCATGCAAGGAAGTGCTCCTTATTACGCACAAAAAAATGAATACCCCCTGCTAGCTGGGACCCACCATAGTGGGAGGATGACTTGTGGGCCAACAAAGTTGACGGGGACGGAGGGCTTTGTCAACTTAGTCAATATGAACGATTGTAGCTCCAATGACCGTACGATGTCCATCCAACGACCATAGTGCTTCTTCAACCTCTGGTCTTCTTGCTCCTGCCGCCCAAAACAGCGCCGGTCGTGCCGCATGCTCCTGCCTCCCATGGCCGGTTGTGCTGCCGCGGAGGCCTCACCACCCCCTAATATTCCCACCGTTGGCCAGGCCCTATGGCGACGGCAGCCTCACATCGCAGCCGAACCAGTGAACCCTCGTACTCCTCTCCGCGCGGGCTTCCACTGCCACGTCTTCCCCGGCTCCGTGTCGTCCCCTTCCTAGGCCTCGCCGTCGTCCACCGCCGTGGTGCTCTTTGCGTGGCGTGGTCAATGTGGTCAAGGAACGACTTCCATTGGAAGAGTACTATACGTGGAGAGGCTGACAGCTGGGTCCACGGCCACAGCCTAGTTTTTTTGTGATTTGCCAAGTAAGTCGCTTTGTCAGGCCTGTTGGGCTGCAAATCTTTCAAGACAAGGAGAGCTTTCATTCGGCTGGCCGAGAAAATGGCCCATCAGTAATAAGAAATGGGTTGTACATTTTTAAAACACATCAAACCGGCAATTAGTTTCAAATATCTTTTTTTTCATTTTAAGATTTTAAATTACATTAATTTTTATGCATGGAGAATTTGTTGGATTTTATATTGATATACATTTATTTTTTAAATCAGTTTGAATGTGAGACGAAATTTCGGGATTAAAAATAGTTCGGACCGCACCGAAATATGCAAAATTTCATATAATTTTTTAACCGTGGCCACAATTTGGGCTGTAATGCTAACAAAAAGAATATGGGCTCCAGAAAAACCTTAAGAATTAGCAAATGGGCTGAAAATTATTAGAAATAATGGCAGATGGGTTGTATGCTGTTTTCCATAGATTTGAGGCTTTCCTAAAAGAAGGTTGACGCACAAGCAATGACTGTTGGATGTCCATCCAACGGCTGTCGTGCTTCTTCAATCTCTGCTCTTCCTGCTCCAGCCGCTCAAACAAGCGCTGGCGGGACTGCCTGCTCCCTCCTCCCCGCGGCCGGCTGTGCTGCCGCGCAGGCCTCACCGCCCATCGTACTCCCATCGCTGGCCTAGCCATCCCTCTACTCACCCACACCTGCTGTTATTCTCCAGCGACGGCAGACGAACCAGTAAACCCTCATACAGTCGTACTCCCCTCCGCGTGGGAAACAACTGCCGAGTCTTCCCTGCCTCCATGTCGTTCCCTTCCTAGGCCTCACCGTCGTCCACCGCCCTGGTGCTCTCGGCGCGGCCTGGTCAACGTGGTCAACGACTGACATGCATCTGAAGTGAACTGTACGTGGAGAGGCCGACAGCTGGGTCCACGGCTGCATGCAAGGAAATGCCTCCTTATTACGCGCAAAATAATGATTCCTCCACCTGACATCAGGGACCCACCGAAAGGGCCTCTGTATTTCGCGAAAAAACGTTACCGGCGCTGATAGCTCGGACCCACCAGCTATATCTTCGCACGCAAGGAAGTGCCTCCTTATTACGCACAAAAAATGAATAATCCCCCTCTTAGCTGGGACCCAGTATACTGGCAGGCTGACTTTGTGGGCCTACTAAGTTGACGGGGACGGAGGGCTTTGTCAACTTAGTCAATATGCACGATTCTAGCTCCAGTGACCGTACGATGTCCATCCAACGACCGTAGTGCTTCTTCAACCTCTGGTCTTCTTGCTCCAGCCGCCCAAACCAGCGCCGGCCGTGCCTCATGCTCCTGCCTCCCATGGCCGGCTGCGATGCGGCGGAGGCCTCACCGCACCCTACTACTCCCACCGCTAGCCAGGCCATCCCTCTACTCACCCACACCCCCTGTTACTCTGCGGCGACGGCAGACTCACACCACAGCGAACCAGTGCCCTCGTACTCCTCTACGCGTGGGCATCCACTGTCGCATCTTCCCCAGCTCTGCGCCGTCCCCTGCCTAGACCTCGCTGTCATCCACCGCCCAGGTGCTCTCGGCGCGGCGTGGTCAACGTGGTCAAGGAACAGCTTCCATCGAACGTGGAGTGTACGTGGAGAGGCTGACAGCTGGGTCCACGGCCGCAGCAAGGAAGTGCCTCCTTATTACGTGCAAAATAATTATTCCTCCACTTGACAGCGGGGACCCACCGGATGGGCCACCGTATTTCGCCCCCTGACTGCTGGGACCCACTAGCTACATCTTCGCACGCAAGGAAGTGCCTGACAGGCGGGACCCACCTGGTCGAAGCATACGTAGCGTTGTCATTCTGGTCGCAAACGTGTACGTATATATATACTGGTGGATGTAGAGGCACGCATGTGTCGTAGTAGAGGCGGCCAGGGTGCAAGAAAGAAAATACGGCCACGTATGTGTACATACGGGCGGGGTCTCGAACGCCTACTCGCGCATACGTACGGCGAGGGCTTGTTGACATGGCTGGGTCGGAACAGAGAAACAGCGTCGTCGTCGTGTTCATGGGGAGGCAACGGAATGCGTCATGTTCATGGGGAGGCAACAGAACGCGTGGGAGCCAATCGGCTGGGTCGGAACGGAATGCGTGGTCGTGTTCATCGGGAGGGCTTGGACGGAACATGCGATGGAAACGAGGCCTGGCCTACCGCACAACGGAGGAAACGGACCTCCTACATTCGGAATGGGGTCCTGTTGATCGGGAGGGGTCTGGCGTACCGCAAAACGGAGGAAACGGACCTCCTATGGTCGAAACGGGGGTCCTGTTCATCGGGAGGGGTGTGGCGTACCGCAAAACGGACGAAACGGACTTGTGTTGGAGCGCTACGGTCGAAACAGGGGCCCTGTTCATCGGGAGGGGTGTGGCATACCGCAAAATGGGACTCCACGGGATACTGTTCATCTCCACCGTCGACCCCCTCCAACCTCCACGAGCTACTGTTCATCCACCGTCGACCTCCTCCAGCCTCCACCTGCGACTGTTCATCCACGGGCTCCTGTTCATCCAGCCTCCACCGCGCGCTACTCCATCGGCTACTTTTCAACCAGCCCTCTCCACGGGCTCATGTTCAACCACCCCTCCACGGGCTACTATTCATCCTGCCCTCCACCGTCTACTGTTCATCCTTCCCTCCATGGGGTGGTCCTGTTCATCCAGCCCTCCACGGGGTCCTGTTCATCCACCCCCATCGGGAACTGTTCATCCAAACCCCCCCTCCCCCGCAACGCTCACTGTTCATCCAGAGGCAGCATCGATCGGCTTCAGTTAGCAGCAGTAGTGAAGGAATCGCTCGATCGGGTTCAGTTAACAGCCATCGATCAATCGCTCGGGTTCAGTAACGCGTAGCCTGCAGTGCAATCGCTCGGGTTCAGTTAGAGCCCAACGCCTCGCTCGGGTTCAGTTAGAGCCAACGCCTCGCACACACACGCGTATGTGTACGAGAGAAACGTGCATCGCTCGGCCCCCGACCTCCCACCGTAACCGGGAACTCCCCGAAATTTTCCTCGCCCTTGCTTCTACCATGGTTTTTTCCGTCATGGACGGCCCAAAGAATGTCATGCAGCTGCGTCTCCGGCCCGCCCAGGACGAAAAGCCCATTTTCTGTCATGATTTTTTGTCATAGAAGTAGGAGCCCACCACATCTATGATGATACCGGGTTTTGTCACAATTATCGTCATAGAAGTGTCATATGTATGACAAAAAAAAAATTCGTTTGGCCCAAAATGTCACGGATGTGTCTTTTTTTGTAGTGGGTAGATACCATATATAGGTAGGTATGGTGGACTCATATGGAACAACTTTGGGGTTTATGGAATTGGATGCACAAGCAGTATTCCCGCTTAGTACAGGTGAAGGCTAGCAAAATACTGGGAATCGACCAGCTAGAGAGCGACAACAGTCATGAACATGAATTAAAATTAATCAACACCGAATGCAAGCATGAGTGGGATATAATGCACCATGAACATAAATATCATAGAGGTTGTGTTGATTTTGTTTCAACTACATGCGTGAACATGTGCCAAGTCAAGCCACTCGAATCATTCAAAAGAGGATACCACCCTATCATACCACATCACAACCATTTTAATAGCATGTTGGCACGCAAGGTAAACCATTATATACTCCTAGCTAATTAAGCATGGCATAAGCAAGTATAATCTCTAATTGTCATTGCAAACATGTTTATACATAATAGGCTGAATCAGGAACGATGAACTAATCATATTTACAAAAACAAGAGAGGTCGAGTTCATACCATCTTTTCTCATCTCAACAAGTTCATCATATAATCATCATTATTGCCTTTCACTTGCACGACCGAATAGTGTGGATAATAATAATAGTGCACGTGCATTGGACTAAGCTGGAATCTGCAAGCATTCAATTCAAGAGAGAAGACAAGGTAATATGGGCTCTTGGTCAGATCAACAATAATGCATATGAGAGCCACTTTAACAATTTTAATCATAGTCTTCTCCTCTCGACCCCAAAGGAAAGAAAAGAAATAAAACTATTTACACGGGAAAGCTCCCAACAAGCAAAAGAAGAACGAGAAATCTTTTTGGGTTTTCTTTTTAGTTACTACTACTACAGGTATGGATAGTAAACGAACTAAAAGCTACAACTAATTTTTTTGTTTTTCTTAAGGTTTATTAAACACACAACAAGAAAGCATAAAAAGGTAAATAAACTAGCATGGATGATACAATGAAAAAGTATGAGCACCGACAACTAGCAATGAGTGTGTGAACATGAATGTAATGTCGGTGAGAGATACGTACTCCCCCAAGCTTAGGCTTTTGGCCTAGGTTGGTCTATGGCCATGGCTGGCCTGGCGGATATCCAAAGTTATAGTTGGGGCCGTACTGAGATGCAACAGCTATCGCCTCATGAGCTGCCGCTTGGAGACGGGCCGTCTCCGTCCTCCTCTTATACTCGTCCGCCTCCTCCCTGGTTATAACATATCTCCCTTTTGCCTGAGAGTCAAAGAAAGCAGGAGTAGGGAGAGCGACATGATAGGTGTGTCGTCTGTCAAAGATTAGTCGGTACTAGAGGAACTGATCGTTCCTCTCAACAAACCAATGATGAACCATAGCATCATAATCTAGATAAGAGGGAGGCAACTCAATATCATGTCCATGTATGGGTATCTCAAGAAAGTTAGCTATACGGGTTGCATAAATTCCACCAAAGAAATCTCCATGAATACGATTATTATGCAACCTACGTGCAACGATAGCCCCAAGTTGTATTGTTTATCTCCTAAAACAGCGCTTCTGAGAACGCTAAGATCAGGCACACACATGTGACATGCTTCATCTTTACCATTAATGCATCTACCTATGAAGAGAGCAAAATAATGTACAGCAGGAAAATGAATGCTCCCTATGGTAGCTTGCGTCACATCTCTAGATTCCCCCACAGTTATACTAGCAAGAAAATCTCTAAATTCAGACTTGTGAGGTTCACTAACATCACCCCACTGTGGGAGTTTACATGCAGTGCTAAAATCTTCTAAGTCCATGGTATAAGATTTATCATAAAGATCGAACATGACAGTTTGAGAATTGCGTGATGATGAAAATTTAAACCTTCTCACAAATGAATCAGTTAAATAGAGGAATTGGCGGCACTTATCCGCCTCGAAGCTCTCAATATCATCATTACGCACATAAGCTTCAAATTCCTCCTTGATTCCCGCTTGAACCATGAAGTCCTCTGATGGCCATTCACAGGGCCGCACTTGAGCATCCCTTGGTGGTTCCTCGTCCGCATCGTGTATTGCGAGTCTAGGTGCTTGCTTCCTTGAAGAACCACCTTGGTACATTTTGCTAAACATATTTCTGAAATTTTTAGTAACTTCAAAATAAAAGTGAACCAAACTCAACAAAATTGATAGCAACTACTCCTACAAGTGCCTAGAGGCAATATCATGCATTCAAACTACTTTTGACCATATAAATTTGGCATGCAAGCTCAAGAACAGGGTCACCTAAGCAGCAAAAATTTGCAATGAATAAAGCACTAGAACAAAAACTAATTGGACCATTGGAGGAGTCACATACCAAGGAACAATCCCCCCAAGCAGTTTTGTGAATGGAGCTTTGAGCAAGGAGATCGAAAATGGCAGCAAAATGAGCTTGGACTCGGGTTTGAGCTGGCTAGTGATGTTTTTGGGAGGAAGAAGGAGTGTGTGGTAGCTGGAATAAGTGGAGGGGAGCCCCCATGGGCCCACATGGCAAGGGGCGCGCCCAGGGGGGTGGGCGCGCCCTGGACCCTCATGGCCAGGTGCTTGCCCCCCGCTGTGTTCTCAATGCCAGATATTCTCAAATATTCCAGAAAAAATCATATTTAAATTTCAGGGCATTTGGAGAACTTTTATTTTCGGGGTATTTTTCATTGCATGGATAATTGAGATAACAGACAGAAAAATACTATTTTTTTCTTTATTTAATATAAATAAGAGAAAGTAAAAAGAGGGTACAAAGATTGTGTTTTGTAAATTCATCCATCTCATGGTCATTAAAAGGAATCCACTAACAAGGTTGATCAGGTCTTATTAACAAACTCATTCCGAGTAACATGGAACCGGAGAATTTTCGAATAACACTAGGTTACCTCAATGGGGATATACATGTCCCCAACAATAAGAATATCATATTTCTTCTTAACAGTAGGAAGAGGAAATTCAAAACCTCCAATAGTAATAGTTGAAATTTTTCCAATAGAGTTTATACTATGAACTTGAGGTTGTTTCCTCGGAAAGTGTACCGTATGCTCATTGCCATTAACATGAAAAGTGACATTGCCTTTGGTGCAATCAATAACAGCCCCTACAGTATTCAAAAAGGGTCTTCCAAGAATAATAGACATACTATCGTCCTCGAGAATATCAAGAATAACAAAGTCCGTTAAAATAGTAACGTTTGCAACCACAACAGGCACATCCTCACAAATACTGACAGGAATAGCAGTTGATTTATCAGCCATTTGCAAAGATATTTCAGTAGGCGTCAACTTATTCAAATCAAGTCTACGATATAAAGAGAGAGGCATAACACTAACACCGGCTCCAAGATCACATAAAGTAGTTTTAACATAGTTTCTTTTAATGGAGCATGGTATAGTTGGTACTCCTGGATCTCCAAGTTTCTTTGGTATTCCACCCTTAAAAGTATAATTAGCAAGCATGGTGGAAATTTCAGCTTCCGGTATCTTTCTCTTATTTGTAACAATATCTTTCATGTACTTAGCATAAGGATACATTTTAAGCATATCAGTCAAACGCATACGCAAGAAGATAGGTATAATCATTTCAGCAAAGCGCTCAAAATCCTCATCATCCTTTTTCTTGGATGGTTTAGGAGGAAAAGGCATGGGTTTCTGAACCCATGGTTCTCTTTCCTTACCGTGCTTCCTAGCAACAAAGTCTCTCTTATCATAACGTTGATTCTTTGATTGTGGGTTATCAAGATCAACAGCAGGTTCAATCTCTACATCATTATCATTGCTAGGTTGAGCATCAACATGAACATCATCATTTACATTATCACTAGGTTCATGTTCATTACCAGATTGTGTTTCAGCATTAGAAATAGAAATATCATTAGGATTCTCAGGTGTGTCAATAGCGGGTTCACTAGAAGCATGCAAAGTCCTATCATTTTTATTTTTCTTCCTTTTAGAAGGACTAGGTGCATCAATATTATTTCTCTGAGAATCTTGCTCAATTCTCTTAGGATGGCCCTCAGGATACAAAGGTTCCTGAGTCATTTTACCACCTCTAGTCATAACTCTAACAACATTATTATTTTTCTTACTATTTAATTCACTGAGCAAATCCTTCCGAGCTTTAAGTACTGGTTCTACTTGAGTGGTAACCATAGGAGCATGTTTACTAATAAGTTTTAGTTGACCTTTAACATTAGCCATATCATCACTCAAGTGTTCAATCATATAAGCATTATGTTTCAGCTGTCTACCAACATAAGCATTAAAATCTTCTTGCTTAACCATAAAGTTGTCAAACTCATCCAAACATTGGCTAGCAAACTTAGTAGGAGGGATTTCAGCTTTAGCATGTCTATCGAGAGAATTTACCTTTACTACCTGTGTCGGGTTATCAAGACCATGTACTTCTTCAACAGGCGGTAAATTAAGACCATGTATTTCTTCATAGGAGGTAAATTCTTAACATCTGCAGCTTTAATACCTTTTTCTTTCATAGATTTCTTTGCCTCTTGCATATCTTCAGGGCTGAGAAATAGAATACCCCTTTTCTTCAGAGTTGGCTCAGGAATTGGTTCAGGAATTGGATCAGGGATTGGATCAGAAAGTGTCCAATTATTTTCATTAGTCAACATATTATTCAATAGAATTTTAGCTTCATCTGGTGTTCTTTCCCTGAAAACACAACCAGCACAACTATACAGGTGGTCCCTGGAAGCATCGGTTAGTCCATTATAAAAGATATCAAGTATTTCATTTTTCTTAAGAGGATGATCAGGCAAAGCATTAAGTAATTGGAGAAGCCTCCCCCAAGCTTGTGGGAGACTCTCTTCTTCAATTTGCACAAAATTATATATTTCCCTCAAAGCAGCTTGTTTCTTATGAGCGGGGAAATATTTAGCAGAGAAGTAATAAATCATATCCTGGGGACTACGCACACAACCAGGATCAAGAGAATTAAACCATATCTTAGCATCACCCTTTAATGAGAATGGAAATAATTTAAGGATATAATAACAACGAGTTTTTCTCATCATTAGTGAACAGGGTAGCTATATCATTTAATTTAGTAAGATGTGCCACAACAGTTTCATATTCATAGCCATAGAAAGGATCAGATTCAACTAAAGTAATTATCTCAGGATCAACAGAGAAATCATAATCCTTATCAGCAACAAAGATAGGTGAAGTAGCATAAGCAGGATCATATTTCATTCTAGCATTCAAAGTTTTTTGTTTCAGCTTAGCTAAAAGCTTCTTAAGATCACTCCTATAATTGCAAGCAAGAAAATCTCTCGCAGTTTCTTCATCCATAACATAGCCCTCAGGCACAACAGGTAATTCATATCTAGGGGGAGAATCTCCATCATCACTTTCATCAATATTATCAGTTTCAATAATTTCATTCTCTCTAGCCCTAGAAAGTTGTTCATCAAGAAATTTACCAAGTGGCACAGTAGTATCAAGCATAGAAGTAGTTTCATCATAAGTGTCATATATAGCAGAAGTGGCATCATCAATAACATGCGACATATCAGAATTAATAGCAGAAGTAGGTTTAGGTGTCGCAAGCTTACTCAAAACAGAAGGTGAATCAAGTGCAGAGCTAGATGGCAGTTCCTTACCTCCCCTGTAGTTGAGGGATAGATCTTGGTTCTTGGATCTTTCAAGTTCTTTATAATGATAAGCAAATATAAATCCCAAGTGACTCAAAGAATAGATCTATGCTCCCCGACAACGGCGCTAGAAAATAGTCTTGATAACCCACAAGTATAGGGGATTGCAACAGTTTTCGAGGGTAGAGTATTCAACCCAAATTTATTGATTCGACACAAGGAGAGCCAAAGAATATTCTCAAGTATTAGCAGCTGAGTTGTCAATTCGACCACACCTGGAAACTTAATATGTGTAGCAAAGTGTTTAGTAGCAAAGTAATATGATAGTAGTGGTAACGGTGGTAAAAGGTAACGGTAGCAAAAGTAATATTTTTGGTGTTTTATAATGATTGTAGCAATAGCAACGGAAACGTAAATAAGAGAAGAACAATATATGGAAAGCTCGTAGGCATTGGATCAGTGATGGAGAATTATGTCGGATGCGATCGATCATGTAACAGTCATAACCAAGGGTGACACAGAACTAGCTCCAGTTCATCAATGTAATGTAGGCATGTATTCCAAATATAGTCATACATGCTTATAGAAAAGAACTTGCATGACATCTTTTGTCCTACCCTCCCATGGCAGCGGGGTCCTATTGGAAACTAAGGGATATTAAGGCCTCCTTTTAATAGAGTACCGGACCAAAGTATTAACACATAGTGAATACATGAAATCCTCAAACTACGGTCATCATCGGTAAGTATCCCGATTATTGTCACTTCGGGGTTAACGGATCATAACACATAATAGGTGACTATAGACTTGCAAGATAGGATCAAGAACTCTCATATATTGATGAAAACATAATAGGTTCAGATCTGAAATCATGGCACTCGGGCCCTAGTGACAAGCATTAAGCATAGCAAAGTTATAGCAACATCAATCTCAGAACATAGTGGATACTAGGGATCAAACACTAACAAACTAACTCGATTACATGATAAATCTCATCCAACCCATCACCGTCCAGCAAGCCTACGATGGAATTACTCACGCACGGCGGTGAGCATCACAAAATTGGTGATGGAGGAAGGTTGATGATGACGATGGCGACGGATTCCCCTCTCCGGAGCCCCGAACAGACTCCAAATCAGCCCTCCCGAGAGAGTTTAGGGCTTGGCGGCGGCTCCGTATCGTAAAACACGATGAATCCTTCTCTCTGATTTTTTTCTCCCCAAAAGTGAATATAGGGAGTCAAGGTTGAGGTCGGTGGAGCGTCAGGGGGCCCACAAGGCAGGGGGCGCGCCCCCCCACCCTCATGGACAGGTGGAGGCCCCCCTGATGTGGATCTTCCTTCCAGTATTTCTATATATTCCAAAATAATTCTCCGTTGATTTTCAGGTCATTCCGAGAACTTTTATTTCTGCACAAAAATAACACCATGGCAATTCTGCTGAAAACAGCGTCAGTCCAGGTTAGTTCCATTCAAATCATGCAAGTTAGAGTCCAAAACAAGGGCAAAAGTGTTTGGAATAGTAGATACGACGGAGACGTATTAGTAGATTCGTCATGGTCTAGTAACATGACTTCCAGAACAGGATTACCATACCACTCTGGTGCGGACCGTACTCTGGTTGACCTACGAGGCTCGGTAGTAACTTGATCTGAAGTTTCATGATCATCATCATTAGCTTCCTCACTAATTGGTGTAGGAATCACTGGAACTGAAGTTTCATGAACTACTTCCCAATTTGGGAGAAGGTACAATTACCTCATCAAGTTCTACTTTCCTCCCACTCACTTCTTTCGAGAGAAACTCCTTCTCTAGAAAGGATCCATTCTTAGCAACAAAATATCTTGCCTTCGGATCTATGATAGAAGGTGTACCCAACAGTTTCTTTTGGGTATCTTATGAAGACGCACTACTCCGATTTGGGTTCGAGCTTATCAGTTTGAAACTTTTTCACATAAGCATCGCAACCCCAAACTTTAAGAAGCGACAACTTTGGTTTCTTGCCAAACCAAATTTCATACGGTGTCATCTCAACGGATTTAGATGGTGCCCTATTTAACGTGAATGATGTTGTATCTAATGCATAACCCCAAAACGATAGTGGTAAATCGGTAAGAGACATCATAGATCGCACCATATCCAATAAAGTACGATTACAACGTTCGGACACACCATTATGTTGTGGTGTTCCAGGTGGCGTGAGTTGCGAAACTATTCCACATTGTTTCAAATGAAGACCAAACTCGTAGCTCAAACATTCGCCTCCGCGATCAGATCGTAGAAACTTTATTTTCTTGTTACGATGATTTTCCACTTCACTCTGAAATTCTTTGAACTTTTCAAATGTTTCAGACTTATGTTTCATTAAGTAGATATACCCATATCTGCTCAAATCATCTGTGAAGGTCGGAAAATAACGATACCCGCGCGAGCCTCAACACTTATCGGATCGCATACATCAGTATATTATTTCCAATAAGTCAGTTGCTCGCTCCATTGTTCCGGAGAACGAATTCTTAGTCATCTTGCCCATGAGGCATGGTTCGCAAGCATCAAGTGATTCATAACCAAGTGATTCCAAAAGTCCAACAGCATGGAGTTTCTTCATGCGCTTTACACCAATATGACCTAAACGATAGTGCCACATATAAGTTGCACTATCATTATTAATTGTGCATCTTTTGGCTTCAATATTATGAATATGTGTATTACTACGGTCGAGATTCAATAAACCATTTATATTGAGTGTATGACCATAGAGGGTTTTATTCATGTAAATAGAACAACAATTATTCTTTGACTTAAATGAATAACCGTATTGCAATAAACATGATCCAATCATATTTATGCTCAACGCAAACACCAAATAACATTTATTTTAGGTTCAACACTAATCCCGAAGGTAAAGGGAGTGTGCGATGGTGATCTTATAAACCTTGGAATCACTTCCAACTCTCATCATCACCTCGCACTTAACTAGTCTCTGTTTATTTTGCAATTCCCGTTTCTAGTTACTATTCTTAGCAACTAAACCAGTATCAAATACTGAGGGTTGCTATAAACACTAGTAAAGTACAGATCAATAACATGTATATCAAATATACTTTTGTTCACTTTGCCATCCTTCTTATCCGCCAAGTATCTAGGGCAGTTTCACTTCCAGTGACCATTTCCTTTGTAGTAGAAGCACTCAGTTTTAGGCTTGGGTCTAGCTTTGGGCTTCTTCATGGGAGTGGCAACTTGCTTGCCATTCTTCTTGAAGTTCCCTTTCTTTCCCTTGCCCTTTTACTTGAAACTAGTGGTCTTGTCAACCATCAACACTTGATGCTTTTTTTCTTGATTTCTACCTTCGCCAATTTCAACATCGCGAAGAGCTTGGGAATCATTTCCGTTATCCCTTGCATATTATAGTTCATCACGAAGTTCTAGTAACTTGGTGATAGTGACTAGAGAACTCTGTCAATAACTATCTTATCTGGAAGATTAACTCCCACTCGATTCAAGCGACTATAGTACTCAGACATTCTGAGCACATGCTCACTGGTTGAGCTGTTCTCCTCCATCTCGTAGGCAAATTACTTGTCAGAGGTCTCATACCTCTCGACTCGGGCATGAGTCTAAAATACCAATTTCAGCTCTTGGAACATCTTATATGCTCCGTGGCGTTCAAAACGTTTTTGAACTCCCGGTTCTAAGCCGTAAAGCATGGCGCACTAAACTATCAAGTAGTCATCATACCGAGCTTGTCAAACGCTCATAACGTGTGCATCTGCTCCTGCAATAGGTCTGTCACCTAGCGGTGCATCAATGACATAATTCTTCTGTGCAGCAATGAGGATAATCCTTAGATCACGGACCCAGTCTGCATCATTGCTACTATCATCTTTCAACTTATTTTTCTCTAGGAACATATCAAAAAATAAACGGGGAGCTACATCGCAAGCTATTGATCTACAACATAGATATGTGAAAACTATCAGGACTAAGTTCAGGATAAATTTAAGTTCAATTAATCACATTACTTAAGAACTCCCACTTAGATAGACATCCCTCTAGTCATCTAAATGATCACGTGATCCATATCAACTAAACCATGTTCGATCATCACGTGAGATGGAGAAGTTTTCAATGGTGAACATCATTATGTTGATCATATCTACTATATGATTCACGCTCGACCTTTCGGTCTCAGTGTTCCAAGGCCATATTTGCATATGCTAGGCTCGTCAAGTTTAACCCGAGTATTCTGCATGTGCAAAACTGTCTTGCACCCGTTGTATGTGAACGTAGAGCTTATCACACCCGATCATCACGTGGTGTCTCGGCACGACGAACTGTAGCAACAGTGCATACTCAGGGAGAACACTTATACCTTGAAATTTAGTGAGAGATCATCTTATAATGCTACCGCCGTACTAAGCAAAATAAGATGCATAAAAGATAAACATGACATGCAATCAAAATATGTGACATGATATGGCCATCATCATCTTGTGCCTTTGATCTCCATCTCCAAAGTACCGTCATGATCTCCATAGTCACCGGCATGACACCATGATCTCCATCATCTTGATCTCTATCAACATGTCATCACATAGTCGTCTCGCCAATTATTTCTTTTGCAACTATTGCTATCGCATAGCGATAAAGTAAAGCAATTATATAGTGCTTGCATCTTATGCAATAAAGAGACAACCATAAGGCTCCTGCCAGTTGCCGATAACTTCAACAAAACATGATCATCTCATACAAAAATTTATATCTCATCACGTCTTGACCATATCACATCACAACATGCCCTGTGCTACCTCTTGAGCACTTGGTTGGATTTCCCCGAAGAGGAAGGGATGATGCAGCAAAGTAGCGTAAGTATTTCCCTCAGTTTTTGAGAACCAAGGTATCAATCCAGTAGGAGGCTACGCTCGAGTCCCTCGTACCTACACAAAACAATAGCTCAACGCAACCAACACGCTTAGGGGTTGTCAATCCCTTCATGGTCACTTACGAAAGTGAGATCTGATAGAGATGATAAATAATATTTTTTTTGGTATTTTTGGTATAGAGATGCAAAGTAAATAAAGTAAAAGCAAAGTAAAAGCAAAGCAATAATAAAGTGATGAAGATTGATATGATGAGAAAGAGATCTGGGGGCCGTAGGTTTCACTAGTGGCTTCTCTCAAGAGCATAAGTATTCTACGGTGGGTGAACAAATTACTGTTGAGCAATTGACAGAATTGAGCATAGTTATGAGAATATCTAGGTATGATCATGTATATAGGCATCACATCCGAGACAAGTAGACCGAAATGATTCTGCTTCTACTATTATTACTCCACTCATCGACTGCTATCCAGCATGCATCTAGAGTATTAAGTTAAAAACAGAGTAACACCTTAAGCAAGATGACATGATGTAGAGGGATAGTTTCATGCAATATGATAAAAACCCATCTTGTTATCCTCGATGGCAACGATACAATACGTGCCTTGCTGCCCCTTTGTCACTAGGAAAGGACACCGCAAGATCGAACCCAAAGCTAAGCACTTCTCCCATGGCAAGAACAAATAACCTAGTAGGCCAAACCAAACTGATAATTTGAAGAGACTTGCAAAGATAACCAATCATACATAAAAGAATTCAGAGAAGATTCAAATATTATTCATAGATAGACTAGATCATAAACCCACAATTCATCAGTCTCAACAAACACACCGCAAAAAGAAGATTACATAGAATAGATCTCCACAAGAGAGGGGGAGAACATTGTATTGAGATCCAAAAAGAGAGAAGAAGCCATCTAGCTACTAACTATGGACCTGTAGGTCTGAAGTAAACTACTCACACTTCATCGGAGGGGCTTGGATGATGATGTAGAAGCCGTCCGTGATCGATGCCCCCTCTGGCGGAGCTCCGGAACAGGCCCCAAGATGGGATCTCGTGGATACAGAAAGTTGCGGCGGTGGAATTAGGTTTTTGGCTCCGTCCCCGATCGTTTGGGGGTACGTGGATTTATATAGGAGGAAGAAGTATGTCGGTGGAGCTTCGAGGGGCCCACGAGGCAGGGGGGCGCCCCCTACCCTCGTGACCACCTCGTGGCTTTCTTGACGGAGGGTCCAAGTCTCCTGGATCTTATCTGATGAGAAAACCACGTTTCTGAAGGTTTCATTCCGTTTGGACTCCGTTTGATATTCCTTTTCTTCGAAACCCTAAAACAGGCAAAAAAACAACAATTCTGGGCTGGGCCTCCGGTTAATAGGTTAGTCCCAAAAATAATATAAATGTGGATAATAAAGCCCAATAATGTCTAAAACAGTAGATAATATAGCATGGAGCAATCAAAAATTATAGATACGTTGGAGACGTATCAAGCATCCCCAAGCTTAATTCCTACTCGTCCTCGAGTAGGTAAATGATAAAAACAGAATTTTTGATGCGGAGTGCTACTTGGCATAATTTCAATGTAAATCTTCTTAATTGTGGTATGAATATTCAGATTCGAAAGATTCAAGACAAAAGTTCATATTGATATAAAAATAATAATACTTCAAGCATACTAACAAAGCAATTATGTCTTCTCAAAATATCATGGCCAAAGAATGCTATCCCTACAAAATCATATAGTCTGTCTATGCTCTATCTTCACCACACAAAGTATTTAAATCATGCACAACCCCAATGACAAGCCAAGCAATTGTTTCATACTTTTGACATTTTCAAAACTTTTTCGATCTTCACGCAATACATGAGCGTGAGCCATGGATATAGCACTATAGGTGGAATAGAATGGTGGTTATGGAGAAGACAAAAAGGGAGAAGATAGTCTCACATCAACTAGGCGTATCAACGGGCTATGGAGATGCCCATCAATAGATATCAATGTGAGTGAGTAGGGATTGCCATGCAACGGATGCACTAGAGCTATAAGTATATGAAAGCTCAAAAGAAACTAAGTGGGTCTGCATCCAACTCGCTTGCTCACGAAGACCTAGGGCATTATGAGGAAGCCCATCATTGGAATATACAAGCCAAGTTCTATAATGAAAAATTCCCACTAGTATATGAAAGTGACATAATGAGAGACTCTCTATCATGAAGATCATGGTGCTACTTTGAAGCACAAGTGTAGTAAAAGGATAGTAACATTGTCCCTTCTCTCTTTTTCTCTCATATTTTTTTTATTTGGGCCTTTCTCTTTTTTTATGGCCTCTTTTTTATTATTATTATTTTTTCGTCCGGAGTCTCATCCCGACGTGTGGGGGAATCATAGTCTCCATCATCCTTTTCTCACTGGGACAATGCTCTAATAATGATCATCATCACACTTTTATTTACTTACAACTCATGAATTACAACTCGATTCTTAGAACAAAATATGACTCTATATGAATGCCTCCGGCGGTGTACCGGGATGTGCAATGACTCATGAGTGACATGTATGAAAGAATTATGAACGGTGGCTTTGCCATAAATACAATGTCAACTACATGATCATGCATAGCAATATGACAATGATGGAGTGTGTCATAATGAAAGGAACTGTGGAAAGTTGCATGGCAATATATCTCGGAATGGCTATGGAAATGTCATGATAGGTAGGTATGGTGGCTGTTTTGAGGAAGGTATTTGGTGGGTGTATTATACCGGCGAAAAGTGTGCGGTATTAGAGAGGCTAGCAATGGTGGAAGGAAGGAAAGTGCATATAATCCATGGACTCAACATTAGTCATAAAGAACTCATATACTGATTGCAAAAATCTAGAAGTTATCAAAGCAAAGTATTACGCACATGCTCCTAGGGCGATAGATTTGTAGGAAAAGACCATCGCTCGTCCCCAACCGCCACTCATAAGGAAGACAATAAATAAATAAATCATGCTCCGACTTCATCACATAACAGTTCACCATACGTGCATGCTACGGGAATCACAAACTTTAACACAAGAATTTCTCAAATTCACAACTACTCAACTAGCATGACTCTAATATCACCATCCTCATATCTCAAAACAATTATCAAGCATCAATTTCTTCTTAGTATTCAACACACTCATACGAAAGTTTTATTATTAATCTTGCATACCAAGCATATTAGGATTTTAAGAAAATTACCATGCTATTAAGACTCTCAAAATAATCTAAGTGAAGCATGATAGATCAATAGTTTCTATAAAACAAATCCACCACCATGCTCTAAAAGATATAAGTGAAGCACTAGAGCAAAACTATAAAGCTCAAAAGATATAAGTGAAGTACATAGAGTATTCTATCAAATTCCAAATCATGTATGGCTCTCTAAAATGGTGTGTACAGAAAGGATGATTGTGTTAAACTAATAAGCAAATACTCAAATCATAAAAGACGCTCCAAGCAAAACACATATCATGTGGTGAATAAAAATATAGCTCCAAGTAAAGTTACCGATAGAAGTAGACGAAAGGGCATCCCCAAGCTTTGGCTTTTAGGTGTCCTTATATTATCTTGGGGGTGCCACGGGAATCCCCAAGCTTAGGCTCTTGCCACTCCTTGTTCCATAATCCATCAAATTTTTACCCAAAACTTGAAAACTTCACAACACAAAACTTAAAGTAGAAAACTCGTGAGCTCCGTTAGCGAAAGAAAACAAAAGACCACTTCAAGGTACTGTAATGAACTCATTATTTATTTATATGGGTGTTAAACCTACTGTATTCCAACTTCTCTATGGATTATAAACTATTTTACTAGCCATAGATTCATCAAAATAAGCAAACAACACACGAAAAACAGAATCTGTCAAAAACAGAACAGTATGTAGTAATCTGTAGCTAGCGCAAGATCTGGAACCCCAAAAATTCTAAAATAAATTTCTGGACTGAGTAATTTATCTATTAATCATATGCAAAAAGAAGTAACTAAATAGCACTTTTCAAATAAAAATGACAGCAGTTCTCGTGAGCGCTAAAGTTTCTGTTTTTTACAGCAAGTTCAACAAGACTTCCCCAAGTCTTCCCAACGGTTCTACTTGGCACAAACACTAATTAAACACAAAAAACACAACCAAAACAGAGGCTAGATAATTTATGTATTGAATAACAGCAAGGAAAAATATTGGTTTATCTCCCAACAAGCGCTTTTCTTTAAAGCCTTATAGCTAGGCATTGGTAATTTTAATGATGCTCACATGAAAGAAAAGAATTGAAGCACAAAAGGAGCATCATAAAGCATGTGACAAACACATCTAATTCTAACATACTTCCTATGCATAGGCATCTTATAGGCAAAAAAATTATCAATGCAAGCAAAAACTAGCATATGCAAGGAAGAGTAAAAGAAACAATTGCAATCACAACATAACGAGAGGTAATTTAGTAACATGAAAATTTCTACAACCATATTTTCCTCTCTCATAGTAATTACATGTAGGATCATAAGCAAATTCAACAATATAGCTATCACATAAAATATCCTCAATATGATCCACATGCATGCAAAGTTGGCACTTTTTTGAAATAGTGGGATTAACATTAACTAAAGTCATGGCCTTCCTGTCGGGGGTTGGGTGCGACATATGCCAAAGGATGGCTTATCATGGTGGGGGCGAGTAGAACGTCGCCGGTGCTTGGAAACGGGATGAGGCGTAGACATGCACGCCGGCGAACCTTACCCAGCTTCAGGGCTCTCCGGGGAGATAATACCCCTACTGCTGCTCTGCGGGGTCTCCGCATGATCACTATGGCGAAGTGTTACATGATTGCTCCTAAAGCTGTTTTCCTGGAGGTAGGAGAGGGCAAGGCTAGCTCTCTCCCTCCTATATGATCTGGTCTAGAGCTTCGTGGATTCCAACCCCTTGCATGGGTGCCCTGGGGGGTTTATATAGGCCTACCCCTAGGGGTACAATGGTAATCTGGCT
Organism: Triticum urartu; assembly: GCF_003073215.2. Lineage (NCBI taxonomy): Eukaryota > Viridiplantae > Streptophyta > Magnoliopsida > Poales > Poaceae > Triticum > Triticum urartu. The sequence goes on along the minus strand of NC_053024.1, from coordinate 591,972,166 downwards.
GGACGCGGGCCCAACCGTCAGCGTCTCCGGCCTCCGTCTTCCCCGCCGACTGGCTAGGTACGGAGCTGACAGGCCGCGTCCGCCACGGGCGGGTCTTGCCGGCTGCTGATTACTATAGCCGTGCTTCTAATGACGTGGGCTTGGTCATGGAGTCGTGGCAACAGCCCCGCCGCCTGACGGGCGATCACTGTTGCCATTCTCCATCACATCTGATTAATGGCGTGTGGGCCCCGGGGGAGGATCTGGCCGACTCTCGGGGCCGACTCCCAACGGGTCCGACTGGTGGCGCACTTGCTGTCTGCTGGGGTCTCACTGGCTGGTGGGACCCGCCGCCCTAGGGTCGTACGGACAAGCCGTCGTGGTCGCAGGATTCGGTCCTTTGGTGCTGATGTCAGGGCCGGCACGGCAACAATGCCACGCCGCACGGAGATCTTCCTGGGTACGGCGTGCTGTAGCCATGCCTGCCCCTGGTAAGGGGTGGGAGTGAGCTTGACTGTAGCCACTCCCCGTCCCGTCCCTCTTGATGAGGGCATGGGGTTTATTGGAGTCGCGGGCCGACTCCCCAAAGCCGGCTTCTCTGGAAGTCGCTAGTCAGGAGTCGGCTTATCCTGAAGTCGTCCCCAGGATTCGGCCACGAGTGGGCAGTCGGCTGTCTTGCCGCCGACTTCTCAGAAGGCAGCTCTTCGTCCTGGGGTCTTGAGGGGCGCAGCCTGCCCCGATGTCTTGAAAGGTTCTGGGGCTCGGGTTAGCCTACCCGTGGCCCATTACTCCGACAGTAGTCCCCGAAGCTGGTGAGGCGCCGCGGACAATCGGCCAAGAAGCCTCAGCAGTTTATCTCTTCGGGCGCTTGACACATGGTTCTTGCTTGATTTCTGCCGGGCCGACTAGAAGGAGTCGGACCCACCCAACTCCGACTTGCACAGTACTTCGAACGTCTTGGCGGGATCCAAGTAGCGTGGCGGCTAAGCTTCCAGGCCGCCGCCCGTTCCGGGCCCGTCACATGGCAACGCGCGGCCGGGCTAGTCTGCCAGCCTACGTGTGTGACGGGACAGACCCGTAGGAGGGGCCCACCACTACCGCGCCTCGATCCTCGAGCGGATCCGCTGTGGCCCGTGCGGACGGTTGGGATTCTTGTGAAGTTACTACGCGCAGTAACTTTGTCGTGGTAACGTTGGGGTCGTGGGGTCGTGGGCACAGTAAATCCCATGCCCGCACCTCGGCTTCGCAGCCCATGAGGCTAAAAGTAGGGGGAGGAGGGGGCGCGGCAGAGCACGCGCACCCCTCCTTCCCACTACTCCTTGCTCTTCTTCTCCTTCTTCTTCTTCCTTGCTCCGCCGCGCTCCCAAGCTTTGCCGAACGTCGCGGCGATCAGCTCGTGATGAGTTCTTCCTCTGCCGCCGCGCCTCCCTCGGTGCATTCCGGCACCTGGGACGGCTCAGATGTGCATGACGACCACATCGAGTTCCTCCGCAAGACTCGTCGGCTCCCCGACGAAGATCACATGCAGGTGCGTCTTGCGCCGGAGGGGGAGATTTCCCCTGCGCCGGAGGAGGGCGAGCGGGTCATCTTCCGCTCGCACTGCCTGTGCGGATTGGGGCTGCCGGTGAGCAGCTTCTTCCGCTGCGGCGCCTCCGTGCGGCAGCCGGCCTCGTTCTGCGCGGCAGCCACGTCGAGGAGCCGCTGGACTCGCTCCATCATCAGGTGGCACCTCCGAGCGCCAGCCGGCCTCGTTTTGCACGGCAGCCGCGTCGAGGAGCCGCTGGACTCGCTCCATCATCAGGCGGTGCTCTTCGCCCTCAAAATTGTCCAGCTCGTCCGCCGCCGCCTGGGCGGCTCGGATGTTCTCCGCAGGGGTAGCGTACACAGGGCGACTTGCCCCAAACAGGTTGGTGATGGCTACGTCGCGCTGCTGGACCGTGCCAAGGCGGCTGGGCCCAGCTGTGGCTGGCGAGCCACCAACAGCGTGATCCATCTCTCGCTGGTAGGCTTCTGACAAGCGTCTCATGCTAGCCAGCTTCTTCGCGCCTTCGACCAGCTGAAGGTGCGCGCCTCCAACGTCTCCGCGTCAGCGTCTTCCGGAATGGGCGCAGTCAGGTCTTGCAGCCCCACGCCCAGCGGGTCATGCGCTCCTCCGCCGGAGGGCTCGCCATGACTGATGATGAGCACCTCGGTGACGGTGCTTCCGTTGCTCTCCGCGCGAGGGAGAGGCTCGTCGTAGACCACGACGTTAGTGGGGAACGCGTCGAGCGACGCAGTGTCGGAGTCGACCAGCATCAGGTCGGTGGAGCCTACAGACTCCAAGTCCACGGCAGGCTCGCCGGCGACGTGGAGTTGGTCGAGGAGTCCCGCGAGGAGGCTCTCGGGGCCGCCCGTGCCTGCGTCGGATGCAGGTTCGTCGGAGATGCGAACCTCGCCGACAAGTTCGGCGAGGCGGCTAGCAGCGCAGGCAATCTCAACGCCATGCAGCGCGTCGGTGCAAACTCCATCTGGCGTGCCTGGCTGGCTGCGCTCGCCAGGGAGGAAAAGGGTTCCCGTCCAGAACAGGTCTCCGGATGACGGTGCACCAGGCCCCACGGTGGGCGCCAAATGTCGGGGGTTGGGTGCGACATATGCCAAAGGATGCTTATCATGGTGGGGGCGAGTAGAACGTCGTTGGTGCCTGGAAACGGGATGAGGCGTAGACATGCACGCCGGCGAATCTTACCCAGCTTTAGGGCTCTCCGGGGAGATAATACCCCTACTGCTACTCTGCGGGGTCTCCGCATGATCACTATGGCAAAGTGTTACACGATTGCTCCTAGAGCTGTTTTCCTGGAGGTAGGAGAGGGCAAGGCTAGCTCTCTCCCTCCTATATGATCTGGTCTAGAGCTTCGTGGATTCCAACCCCTTGCATGGGTGCCCTGGGGGGTTTATATAGGCCTACCCCCAGGGGTACAATGGTAATCTGGCTGGACGCGGGCCCAGCCGTCAGCGTCTCCGGCCTCTGTCTTCCCCGCCGACTGGCTAGGTACGGAGCCGACAGGCCGCGTCCGCCACGGGCGGGTCTTGCCGGCTGCTGATTACTGTAGCCGTGCTTCTGATGACGCGGGCTTGGTCATGGAGTCGTGGCAACAGCCCCGCCGCCTGGCGGGCGATCACTGTTGCCATTCTCCGTCACATCTGATTAATGGCGTGTGGGCCCCGGGGGAGGATCTGGCCGACTCCCAACGGGTCTGACTGGTGGCGCACGTGCCGTCTCCTGGGGTCTCACTGGCTGGTGGGACCCGCCGCCCTAGGGTCGTACAAACAAGCCGTCGTGGTCGCAGGATTCGGTCCTTTCATGCTGATGTCAGGGCCGGCACGGCAACGGTGCCACGCCGCACGGAGATCTTCCTGGGTACGGCGTGCTGTAGCCATGCCTGCCCCTGGTAAGGGGTGGGAGTGAGCTTGACTGTAGCCACTCCCCGTCCCGTCCCTCTTGATGAGGGCATGGGGTTTGTTGGAGTCACGGGCCGACTCCCCAAAGCCGGCTTCTCTGGAAGTCGCCAGTCAGGAGTCGGCTTATCCTGAAGTCGTTCCCAGGACTCGGCCACGAGTGGGCAGTCGGCTGTCTTGCCGCCGACTTCTCAGAAGGCGGCTCTTCGTCCTGGGGTCTTGAGGGGCGCAGCCTGTCCCGATGTCTTGAAAGGTTCTGGGGCTCGGGTTAGCCTACCCATGGCCCATTACTCTGACAGTAGTCCCTGAAGCTGGTGAGGCGCCGCGGACGATCGGCCGAGAAGCCTCAGCAGTTTCTCTCTTCGGGCGCTTGACACATGGTTCTTGCTTGATTTCTGCCGGGCCGACTAGAAGGAGTCGGACCCGCCCAACTCTGACTTGCACAGTACTTCGAACGTCTTGGCGGGATCTAAGTAGCATGGCGGCTAAGCTTCCAGGACGCCACCCGTTCCGGGCCTGTCACGTGGCAACACGCGGCCGGGCTAGTCTGCCAGCCTACGTGCGTGACGGGACAGGCCCGTAGGAGGGGCCCGCCACTACCGCGCCTCGGCCCTCGAGCGGATCCTCTGTGGCCCGTGCGGACGGTTGGGATTCTTGTGAAGTTACTGCGCGTAGTAACTTTGTCATGGTAACGTGGGGGTCGTGGGGTCGTGGGCGCAGTAAATCCCATGCCCGCCCCCTCGGCTTCGCAGCCCATGAGGCTATAAGTAGGGGGGAGGTGGGGCGCGGTAGAGCACGCGCACCCCTCCTTCCCACTACTCCTTGCTCTTCTCCTTCTTCTTCCTTGCTCCGCCGCGCGCCCAAGCTTTGCCGAACATCGCGGTGATCAGCTCGCGATGAGTTCTTCCTCTGCCGCTGCGCCTCCCTCGGTGCATTCCGGCACCTGGGACGGCTCAGAAGTGCATGACGACCACATCGAGTTCCTCCGCAAGACTCATCGGCTCCCCGACGAAGATCACGTGTAGCTGCATCTTGCGCCAGAGGGGGAGATTTCCCCTGCGCCGGAGGAGGGCGAGCGGGTCATCTTCTGCTCGCACTGCCTGTGCGGATTGGGGCTGCCGGTGAGCAGCTTCTTCCGCTCTTTTCTGGAGTTCTACGGTCTCTAGCCGCACCACCTCACTCCCAATACGGTGGTGCTGCTGTCCGCCTTCGTGGCTTTGTGCGAAGGCTTCCTCGGAGTCCTCCCCACCCTCAAGCTCTGGGGGGGAGTTCTTCTTCTCCAAGCTCGGCACCCAGGCTGCAGGCGTGCCGGCTCAATGCAGCGCCTTCATCGCCGTGCGGAGATTGGGGGCCGACAGCCCCTTCCCCGCCATCAAGCTGATAAAGTCGGTGAAGATGTGGCAACGCTCGTACTTCTACGTCAAGAGCGTCTTTGCGAGGGGCGATTGGGTCAACCTCCCGGCTTTTGAAGCCGGCCCGCCGGCTGGGAGACTGCCCAACTGGTCGTACTGGGCCAAGTCGCTGACGCCTGCGGGAGCTGGCGCCATCACGCGACTCTGAGTGCTGACGCAGTCGGAGGACTTGACTGGTCCAGACCTGCTGGCCGCCTTCGTGGCGCGCCGAGTCCTCCCGCTCCATGGTCGCCCCCACATGATATGCCAAATGAGCGGGCACCGTGGCCCGAGTCGGATGTGCACCAAGGACATGCCTCACGAGGAGGTGGCCTACATGGTGAACTACCTCTCGGACAACAAGCTCCTGGAGGATTGGCGGTTCGGCAAGTAGCCGTACTCTCGCGTCAACCCCCCGCCCATAGTGAGTTGCCTTTTTCCTTCTTTCTTTGAATTGTCTTCTTTCTTGCCGAGTTTATCTTGTCCGACCTGACCAGTCGGCTTTAGTCAGAATCCCCTCCTCCATCCACCAGCCGGCACCTCGGGGCCAGTCCGCGAGTTCCTCGCCGACCGGGCGGAGAGCGACATCGACGACCCCGATCTGGGGGCAGCGGCTTTGGAGGACGACGCCGAGGGAGGAGGCGGCCCGCGGCTCGGGGCCAGTCTAGAGGACTGGCCTGATGATGAGGAGGAGGTCGCCCCCCGCCACCGGCCAGGAGCCAGTCATCCCAGCGCGGGCTCTTCTGCCGCGTCGAGTGCTCCAAGCAGCAGGAAGAAGCGTCGGGCCGTGCCGACTTTGTTCGGCAGTCAGCCGAAGAAGCCCAAGAGTTCGGCTGCTGCGACCCGGCGGGACGAGGCGGCTGCGAAGGCCCTCTGCTTCCGTAAGTAAGTGAAGAAGCCGCCACTGGTCTCCGCGTGAGTATTCCGTTTCAACGCTTTATTCTTTCTTTGTGGCTTTGTCTGAGTCTTTTACTTGCTTCAGGGCTCCCCTCACTCTTGAGAGGGTCGTCGCTGCCTCCATCATGGGGTCAGCGAAGACGTCCGCCACCACTCGGCGGATCGACCCCGCCGCCGACCTCCGAGAGGCAATGGAGCGGAATGCGCAGGAGAAGCGCAACGAGGAAGAGGCCGCCCGCCTGGAGAAGGTGGAGGCCGATAAGGCGGAGGCCTCCGCCAAGAAGAAACTGGCCGAGGCCGAAGCCGCCGCCGCGGCGAAGCGGCAAGCTGAGGAGGCCGCGCGTCGCCAATCGGCGGTGTTCATCACCCCATTGAACTCTGCGCCGCGGCCTCCGGAGTTCTCGGGGCAGGCTGGGGAAGCCGGCGGCGAGAACCCCGTCCTAGAGAGGGAAGGCAGCGACTCCTCCACGCCGGACGTGATCGTTCCGCCGCCACCTCCGCCGCCGTCTGGGGGCGCGCAAGGCGAACAGCCGGCGGACCCGCCAGTGCCGCCGTGGTGAGGCTACTCCTTCAAGTCGGCTCGCCAACGCGTCGCCGTCTTGAGAAGGCGACCTCGGCGCCACGCCCCCTGGAGACCGGCACCACCAGCTCGGCGATCCTGGATGCCGAAGCGACGAGCGCCGCGGCCGTTGGGTGGGAGCGAGGAGGCGGCACGGGGCCGCTGAACCAGGCTCTTCTGGACGTCCAAACCAAGCTTCGAGCTGAGGGCGACGCCATCCAGAACTGCACCAAGGTGTACCTGGCATCGCGGGTAGCCGTCCGGGTATGTTTTCTCTTTGGTCCTTGTTTTCTTGTTCCTCTCTGTGGGGGCGCGCCAGCTCACCCACTGGGTGTAGTCCTCGAGTTTCGGGTCGGCTGCTGAGCAGGAGGCCCGGAACTCCTATTGGTTAGTTTCGGGTACTTACTTTTATCTGAAATATTTTGTCGCAGGACTATCACAACCTCCGCGTTACTGCCTTCAACCGCAATGTTGAAGAGCTGGGCAAGCGGACCGCCGACTTGTCGGAGAGCCAGAGTGAGTTCTTTTCCTTCTTCGCGGGGGCGCGCTGGCGCACCTGTGGGCTGTAGTCCCCGAGATTCGGGCCGACTGCTGAGCAGTCGGGGCGGATCTCCCCGGCGACCTTCTTTTCTGATGACTTAATGCCTTCTTTCTTCCTTCTCTTCAGAAGCCAACACTGTTCTTCAATAGCAGCTGAGCGAGGCCAGCTCCATGTTGCGCGCCAAGGGGGAGGAGTGCATCAAGCTCGCTACAGAGCGTGATCTGCTGGCCACTCAATTGGCAGAGCAGAGAGAGCTGCTCACAAAGACACAGAAGGAGGCAGAAGAGGCGGAAACCGCCCTCCTGGCCGAGTTCGCGAGCAAGCGCTCCTCCTGGACTGACAGAGAGGCACTGCTGGCCTCTGGCTTCCATGAGATTGAAGACATCGTTGATGGTGAGTTTCTTTACTTTCTTTCTTCGAGCTGCCAATTATAAATCATGCCGACTCCCAGTTTTTGACTTGTTTCTTCGTTTCTTTCGTCTTGGTAGACTTCTTCCCTGGGCACTCGCAGGGCGCCATCCAAGCCATCGAGGCTGACCGTGAAGGTCGGAGGGCGGAAGGTGCAGAGATCGCCGCTGATGCCCCTCGAACCCTTGATGAGCATATCCTGAGCATCGAGGCTCACCTTCGGCCAACTCACCGGATGTTGCGTCGGCTTCAACATGTCGGCGCCCAGGCGATTGCTGCCCTGTGGCTGGACCTGCAGGCTCCGCGCACCCCCAGCCTGACTGCCGACTGGCTAGAGGTCGCGGCTAGTCGTCTTGAGGCCTGGAAGGGTTCCTCGGCCCGAGCTGGAGAGCGCCGGGCCTTGGAGTTCGTCAAGGCGTGGTATCCGGGGCTGGATCTAGACCGGCTGGCCATGCTCCGGTCAGAGGCCCAGCCAGAACTAGCAGCCGCGGAAGACGCCCTCGTCAAGCGTGCTGCGGCGATCGCTGAGTACACCGACACCAGCATCTTCGTCCCCGAGCGGTATGAAGACGGCGAGGAGGTGCCGCCGGAGTGGTTTGGGATGAACCCAGACTACGGCGAGGACTCGGCGGAGGTGATCGGCTCCAGCGTCGAGGAGGAAGGTGAGGCGGAGGACGGAGGAGAGACGGAAGCACCAGAAGACGGAGCGGACGGCCAGCCTCAGCTCGACCGCGCCTCCAGCAACGAGCCGCGTGCGACCGAGCCGACTGTCGCCGGAGGCGATCAAGCCGAGACTGCCCAGCCGGCCGCCCCAACGCCTGACGCTGCCGCCTCCTCCGACCCTCCGAATCCGTCTGCCACATCTTAGGCTGCCGCCTTATCTTTATTTTATCTGCTTTAGTAATCTTGAAGAACTTGTTAATTCGCACAATTCCACCCGCGGGGTGTATTTTGAACTTCTGCTCGAAGATTCGGCCAAGGGCCTATGCTATGTAAATACTTATCTGAGTTCTATCTTTTCTTGCTCATTGCTCTTTTGGCTTTTTTCCTTTGCCGCTTTCCCTTAATTGCCTGCCTTGCCAATCGGACAGCCGCTCTGCAGACTGCCATTGGATCAAATGCTTGGCTACTTTGGGAAGGCAAGTACTTAGCCGTTTTAGAGTTTTTTAGCAAGTTGGATAGAAGGCGGTGAGCCGACTGGTTAATAGTCGGTTTGTGACAAAGGAAAAGGAAGGCTGGAAGCCGTCTTGAGCTATGTTTTATGCTTTGGGTCCTTAGCCATTTTTCATGCGAGCGTCCATTCTGCCTTACTCCTGCCCACCGTACAGTCGCTCTGCAAGCTGCGGCTTCTGACAGGAAATGGCTTAGACGCCACACACTACTTGTCCGGCTGCAGGAAGCTTTTCATAGTGCAAGGCGGCAAGTCCCCGGGCCGACCTGTCGAGCCCGGTGCCAAGCGGCATAACAAAGAGTAACATACTCGTAGGCATAACTTTTATCATATAGACAAAAGAGGGCAATCCCCGAGCTCATCTCGGGGGGCCCGAAGTCAATACAAAAGGTAGCGTGGTACATACTGCATCAACTGTAAAATCTTCGGAGGAGATTTGCATTCCATGGCCACTCTGTCTCTTTGCCGGAGTCGTCCTTGTTGCGTGCTTGGGGCTTCTGAGCGTCAATCAGGTAGTAGGAGTCGTTGCCCAGCACTTTGCTGATGATGAAAGGGCCTTCCCAAGGTGCCGACAGCTTGTGCTGGCCGGCTGTTCGCTGGATCAGCCAGAGCACAAGGTCGCCTTCTTGGAAAGATCTTGGCTTGACCTTCCTGTTGTAGTATCGGCGCAGGCTCTGCTGGTAGATGTTGGACCGGCTGAGTGCCAACAGCCGGCCCTCTTCCAGCAGATCGACCTCGTCTTGACGGGCTTCTTCTGCTTCCTCCTCGGTGTACATGATGACTCGCGGGGAGTCAAACTCTATGTCCGTTGGGATGACGGCTTCGGCACCGTAGACGAGGAAGAAAGGCGTGAAGCCTGTTGACTTGTTTGGAGTCGTGCGCAGACTCCAGAGGACGGCTGGCAGCTCATCGAGCCAGCAGCCAGCCGAGCGCTCCAGAGGCTCGGCCAGCCGGGGCTTGATGCCGGACAGGATGAGGCCATTTGCTCGCTCCACCTGGCCGTTGGACTGTGGATGGGCGACGGACGCTAGGTCCAGTCGGATGCCCTGTGTTGTGCAAAAACGGGCCAAGGCGCCTTTGGCAAAATTTGTGCCGTTGTCGGTGATGATGCTATGTGGTATGCCGTACCGAATTGTGATATCGAAGATGAAAGTCACGGCAGTCGCACCGTTCAATTTCTTGATTGGCTTCGCTTCTATCCACTTGGTGAACTTGTCCACTGTGACAAGTAAGTGAGTTAAGCCACCTCGTGCCATCTTGAATGGTCCCACCATGTCTAGACCCCAAACTGCGAAAGGCCAGGCAATGGGGATGGTCTTGAGTGCAGAAGCCGGCTGGTGCGGCTTGGAGCTGAACTTCCGGCACCCTTTGCATTTTTGGACCAATTCCTTGGCCTCTTCTAAGGCAGTCGGCCAGAAGAAACCGTGTCGAAAGGCTTTTGCGACGAGTGCTCTTGAAGCCGCATGGTGGCCGCACTCGCCTTGATGGATGTCTTTGAGAATTGCTTGGCCTTGCTCTGGCTCTACGCAGCGCTGGTAGACACCAGTGACGCTGCGCCTGACCAGCTCTCTGTTGACTATGGTGTAGGCTGCCGCTCGGCGTTGTACTTGCCGAGCTGAGGTCTCATCAGTCGGCAGCTCTTTGCTCACCAGGAATTTGAGGATGGGCTGGGCCCATGAGGGTGCTTCTATTTCTTCGACTACCAGAACTGCGACTTGGACGAGGGTGGTTGGGCTGGGAGGCGGCGGTTGGAGTCAACAACCGCTTGCTGGGTTAATGAAGTCCCCGGGCCGATTGGCGCGGTTCTTGGGCCGAGTTCTGGAGTCTTCGAGCCCGCCGCCGCAGTCCCCAGACCGGGTACTGCAGTCCCCGGGCCGGCCTCAACTGTGGCAGCTTTGGAGCCATCTGCCAAAATCACCATACCGTCTACCAGGGCTCTGGAGTCGGATCCGACTTCTTCGGGAGGAGCCGGCACAAAGATGGAGTCTGATTCTGGTGAAGGCTTGATAGACGGCTTGAGGAGGCGTTGAAGGGCAACGCCGGATGGTATTGCTTGGTGGGTAGAGCCGATTCGTGCCAAGGCGTCTGCTTGGTCATTGTCGTTTCTTGGCACATGGAGGAACTCGCACCCCTCGAAATACCCACTGAGTTGCTGCACGAGGAAACAGTAACTCGCCATGTTTGCATCTTTGGCGTCCCAGTCGCCAGACGACTGTTGGACCACTAAGTCCGAGTCGCCATAGCAAAGGATCTGGCGAATGCCGAGTTCTTTGGCAAGCCGGAGCCCGTGAATGAGCGCCTCATACTCGGTGACGTTGTTGGAGGCGGCAAAATGGATTTGCAGTGCGTATTTGAGCTTGTCGCCTTTAGGAGAAGTGAGGACAACGCCGGCTCCCAAGCCGGTGTGCATCTTGGAGCCGTCGAAATGCATCCGCCAATGGGTGGAGTCGGGCGCTGGAGGTAGGTACTGGGTCTCGGCCCAGTCGACGAGAAAGTCGGCCAGTGCTTGTGACTTGATGGCGGTGCGGGGCTGGTAGTGGATGGTGTAGGGAGCCAGCTCTATGGCCCACTTGGCCACTCGGCCAGAAGCATCTCGGCTTCCGATGATCTCGGCAAGTGGGGCCGTGCAGACCATAGTGATTGGATGCTCTTGAAAGTAAGGCTTCAATTTCTTGGCGGTAAAGTGCACGCCATAGCACATCTTCTGGTAGTGGGGATAGTTCTGCTTGGAGGCCGACAGTACTTCGCTCAGGTAATATACCGGTCTCTGGACAGGTAGTGCCTTGCCTTCCTCCTTGCGTTCCACTACAATGACCGTGCTGACTACCCGGCTGGTGGCGGCGATGTACAGGAGCATAGGTTCCTTAGGAGTCGGAGCCGCCAGAACGGGTGGAGTAGTCAGCATCTTCTTCAACTGGAGAAAAGCTTCATCTGCCTTGTGGTTCCACTCGAAAAAAGTGGTCTTCTTCATGAGTTGGTATAAGGGGAGAGCTTGCTCACCCAGCCGACTGATGAATCGGCTGATGGACGCCAAGCAGCCGGTGAACTTTTGCACGTCTAGCAGTCGGCTGGGTACCTCCATCCTCTCAATGGCCTTGATCTTCACAGGGTTGCACTCTATGCCACGTTCAGAGACCAGGAAGCCAAGGAGTTGGCTGGCTGGTACTCCGAAGATGCACTTCTCAGGGTTGAGCTTGATCTGGAATCGGCGCAGGTTCTCAAAAGTCTCCTTGAGGTCTTCCGGTAGTGTTCCACGCTTTTCCGTCTTCACCACTACATCATCCACGTAGACGTGGGCGTTTCTCCCGAGTTGCTTGAGGAGGCACTTCTGCACGCAACGCTGAAAGGTGGTGCCGGCATTCCTCAAGCCGAACGTCATGGTGAGGTAGCAGAAGGCTCCAAATGGCGTGATGAAGGTGGTCTTCAGTCTGTCCGCCGGGTTCAGCTTGATCTGGTGATATCCTGAATATGCATCCAAGAAACTCAACAGCTCGCATCCGGCTGTGGAGTCTATCACCTGATCAATTCTTGGTAGAGCAAACGGATCCTTGGGGCAGGCCTTGTTGAGGCTAGTGTAGTCAATACACATTCGCCACTACTTGTTCTTCTTCAGTACGAGGACCGGATTGGCTAGCCACTCTCGAAAGAATACTTCCATAATGAAGTCGGCTGCTAGGAGTCGGGCTATTTCTTCTCCGACAACTCTTCTCTTCTCTTCTGATAGGCGGCGCAGGGGCTGCCTGACCGGCTTTGCATCAGATCGGACATGTAGCTTGTTCTCAGTGAATTCCGTCGGTACACCTGGCATGTCCTTGGGGGACCATGCGAAGATGTCCCGATTCTCACGGAGGAAATCGACGAGCTCGCCTTCCTATTTGCTGTCGAGGTTTGTGCCTACGACAGCGTACCTCTCCAGGTGCTCCGGATCCAAGGGTATCTTCTTTGTCTCCTTGGCCGGCTTGAACGAACTCTCAGCCTCCGACTCCTTTGGGTTGGGCGACACCTCTGGCTGCTTGCCGGCCATCGCCACAACCCATTCCAGGAGCCGCTTCTCGGCTGCGATCACCAGGGACTCGGCCAGCCGACTGCTCTCAGTCGCACAGGAAGACGACTTCCGGTAGTCGCCGGCTACGGTCAGAATTCCCCTGGAACTAGGCATCTTCATTTTGAGGTAGGCGTAGTGGGGGACCGCCATGAACTTGGCCAGGGTGGGTCGGCCAAGTAGTGCATGGTATGGGCTCTCGAGGTCCACCACCTTAAACCAAACTGACTCTCGGCGGAAGTGCTCCTTGTCTCCAAAGAGGACGTCCATCAGGATCTTGCCGATTGGTGAGCAGGAAAGTCCAGGAACAATGCCGTGGAACACAGTCCGGCTGTTCTGAAGCTGTCTTTGCTTGATTCCTAATTTCTCCATGGTGTCTTTGTACAGGATGTTGATGCTGCTGCCTCCGTCTATCAGGACTCGCGAGAAACGCGCGGCTCGTCTATCCATGGCAAAGGTGGCATCCAAGACCAAGGCATAGGAGCCCGGACTCGGCATCACCTCTGGGTGATCAGCCCTGCTCCAGCTGATAGGCTTCTCGGACCAGTGCATGAACTCTGGCGTCTCTGATGCTACTGCATTCACCTCTTGTCGCTGCAGCCGCTTACTGCGTCGATCGTCAGCCATACTGGTGAACACCACGTAGGCTTCGTGCTCTTCGGGGTATTCGTCTTGTACTGCACCGACTGGTCTGACAGCCGGCTGCTGGGGCGGAGGTGGAGGCGGCTGCCCAGCAGGCGGTGGAGGTAGGAGGCCATCTCCCTTGGCGATCCTAGTGAGCCAGTGGCACTTCCGGGTGGTGTGGTTCGACGGCTTCGCGCCGCTATGGAACTTGCAAGGTCCGTCCAGAGTTTGCTCGTATGAGAAGGCCGGCAACCAGTTGGGCTTGCCACCTTTCTGTCGCTTGGGTGGAGGCTGCTCATTCGGCTGCTGGTCTTCAACTGTCGCCACCTGCCAGCTGCTGGAAGCCGGCTGCGGGGCCTTGCGCTTGTGGTCGCTCTGCTATTGCCGCCGACTGGCATCTCCTGCCGGGGTTCTTGGAGCTTGAGGGGCCATTTTGCCAGTCGCGCTGACTTGAATTTCCGCCTTCATGGAGGAGTCGGCCGTGGCATACTTGTCTGCTATGATCAGCAGCTCGTCGAGGGTTTCTGGCTCGTCGCAGAGGAGCTTGTGCTTGAGGAGGGTGCCTTCTCTGCACCCGGCGGTGAAGTACTCGATTGCCTGCACCTCGTGCACGCCCTCGCAGGAGTTCCAAAGCTCGGTCCAACGCGTGAGGTAGTCGCGAGTCGACTCGTCGGGACCTTGTATGCACAAGGAGAGCTGACGAGTCTTGGGAGGACGCTTGTACGTGCTGGTGAAGTTGCGGACGAACGCTTCGGTGAAGTCGACCCAGCTGTTGATGTTGCGGGGCTTCAGGCTGTTCAGCCATGTCCGGGCCGTGCCCTGGAGCATGAGCGGAACGTACTTTACGGCGACACGCTTGTTGCCGCTCGCTATGCTGACAGCCGTGGAGTAGTCGACTAGCCAGTCTTCCGGCTTCACGGAGCCGGTGTACTTGGGCGTGTCTCTTGGGAGCGTGAACCCTTTGGGAAAGGGCTCATCTCGAATGCGGGGCCCGAAACAAGGCGGACCCAACTCGTCTTCTTCTTCCAGCGCCAGGGATCGGTGAAGCCGGTCGATCCGGTGGCCGGCGTCGTTTTCTCCGACTCCCTCTCGGCGGCCAAGGCGGTCGCCAAGAGTTGGATGATCAACAGGCGGCAGGGAGACTCGCCTTTCCCTGCGAGGAGGAGGAGGCCGACAGTCGTCCCGTCGTTCCACTGCTCTCGGGCGGCAGTCTCGGTTGTGCTCTATGGTAATGTGAGTCCGACTGCGGCTGACAGTCGGATCCTTGTCTCTTCTTCCTCGGGCGCCGCCAGTCGGCATTCGGGATGTCGCGCCTTGATCTCGGCGAAGGTCGTCGTTTTGCCGCTGCGGCGCCTCCGTGCAGCAGCCAGCCTCGTTCTGTGCAGCAGCCGCGTCGAGTAGCCGCTCGACTCGCTCCATCATCAGACGGTGCTCTTCGCCCTCAAAATTGTCCAGCTCGTCCGCCGCCGCCTGGGCGGCTCGGATGTTCTCTGCAGGGGTAGCGTACACAGGGTGACTTGCCCGAAACAGGTTGGCGATGGCTACGCCGCGTTGCTGGACCGTGCCAAGGCGGCTGGGCCCAGCTGGGGCTGGCGAGCCACCAACAGCGTGATCCATCTCTCGCTGGTAGGCTTCTGACAAGCGTCTCATGCTAGCTAGCTTCTTCGCGCCTTCGACCAGCTGAAGGCGGCGCCCTCCAACGTCTCCACGTTAGTGTCTTCCGGAATGGGCGCAGTCAGGTCTTGCAGCGCTGCGCCCAGCGAGTCATGTGCTCCTCCGCCGGAGGGCTCGCCATGAATGATGACGAGCACCTCGGTGACGGTGCTTCCGTTGCTCTCCGCGCGAGGGAGAGGCACGTCGTAGACCACCACGTTAGTGGGGAACGCGTTGAGCGACGCGGTGTTGGAGTCGACTAGCATCGGGTCGGTGGAGCCTACAGACTCCAAGTCCATGTCAGGCTCGCCGGCGACGTGGAGTTGGTCGAGGAGGCCCGTGAGGAGGCTCTCGGGGCCGCCCGTGCCTGCGTCGGATGCAGGTTCGTCGGAGATGCGAACCTCGCCGACAAGTTCGGCGAGGCGGCTAGTTGCGCAGGCGATCTCAACGCCGTGCAGTGCGTCGGCGTAAACTCCGTCTGGCATGCCTGGCTGGCTGTGCTCGCCAGGGAGGAAAAGGGTTCCCGTCTAGAACAGGTCTCCGGATGACGGTGCACCAGGCCCCACGGTGGGCGCCAAATGTCGGGGGTTGGGTGCGACATATGCCAAAGGATGGCTTATCATGGTGGGGGCGAGTAGAACGTCGCCGGTGCCTGGAAACGGGATGAGGCGTAGACATGCACGCCGGCGAATCTTACCCAGCTTCAAGGCTCTCCGGGGAGATAATACTCCTACTGCTGCTCTACGGGGTCTCCGCATGATCACTATGGCAAAGTGTTACAGATTGCTCCTAGAGCTGTTTTCCTGGAGGTAGGAGAGGGCAAGGCTAGCTCTCTCCCTCCTATATGATCTGGTCTAGAGCTTCGTGGATTCCAACCCCTTGCATGGGTGCCCTGGGGGGTTTATATAGGCCTACCCCCAGGGGTACAATGGTAATCTGGCTGGACGCGGGCCCAGCCGTCAGCGTCTCCGGCCTCTGTCTTCCCCGCCCACTGGCTAGGTACGGAGCCGACAGGCCGCGTCCGCCACGGGCGGGTCTTGCCGGCTGCTGATTACTGTAGCCGTGCTTCTGATGACGCGGGCTTGGTCATGGAGTCGTGGCAACAGCCCCGCCGCCTGGCGAGCGATCACTGTTGCCATTCTCCGTCCCATCTGATTAATGGCGCGTGGGCCCCGGGGGAGGATCTAGCCGACTCTCGGGGCCGACTCCCAACGGGTCCGACTGGTGGCGCACTTGCCGTCTCCTGGGGTCTCACTGGCTGGTGGGACCCGCCGCCCTAGGGTCGTACAGACAAGCCGTCATGGGCGCAGGATTCGGTCCTTTGGTGCTGATGTCAGGGCCGGCACGGCAACAGTGCCACGCCGCACGGAGATCTTCCTAGGTACGGCGTGTTGTAGCCATGCCTGCCCCTGGTAAGGGGTGGGAGTGATCTTGACTGTAGCCACTCCCTGTCCCGTCCCTCTTGATGAGGGCATGGGGTTTGTTGGAGTCGCGGGCCGACTCCCCAAAGCCGGCTTCTCTGGAAGTCGCCAGTCAGGAGTCGGCTTATCCTGAAGTCGTCCCCGGGACTCGGCCGCGAGTGGGCAGTCGGCTGTCTTGCCGCCGACTTCTCAGAAGGCGGCTCTTCGTCCTGGGGTCTTGAGGGGCGCAGCCTGCCCTGATGTCTTGAAAGGTTCTGGGGCTCAGGTTAGCCTACCCGTGGCCCATTACTCTGACACTTCCCAAATGCACTTTTATCAAAAACTTCATAAGATTGAAAATTCTCCAAATATGTGGGATCTAAAGTTGACATTCTTCCAACCCGACTTTCAATATTATTGCAAGCATTATAATCAATCTCATATTCATCATGGGGCTTAAATAAATTTTCAAATCAAAAGAAGAATCACCCCAATCATGATCGTTGCAACAAGTAGATGACATAGCAAAATTAGCATCCCCAAGCTTAGGGTTTTGCATATTATTAGCACAATTGGCATTAATAGAATTTTTAATAACATCATTGCAATCATGCTTTTTATTCAAAGATCTATCGTGAATCACTTCATAAAATACTTCATCGCAATTTTCAGATTCACGAATTTCAAGCAAAACTTCATAAAGATAATCTAGTGCACAAAACTCACTAGCAATTGGTTCAACATAACTGGATCTCTTAAAAAGATTAGAAAGCAGATGAGGATCCATAAATCTTAGGTTCTCTGTTTAGTAATAAATAAACAACTATTCCAACCATACGAGCAAACAAGAAACGGGCAAAAGAGGCAAATAGAGAAAGAGAGGGAGGATAGAGAGAGAGAGGGCGAATAAAACGGCAAGGGTGAAGTGGGGGAGAGGAAAACGAGAGGCAAATGGAAAATAATGTAATGCGGGAGATAGGGATTGTGATGGTACTTGGTATGTTGACTTTTGCACAAACTCCCCGGCAACGGCGCCAGAAATTCTTCTTGCTACCTCTTGAGCACTACGTTGGATTTCTCCAAAGAGGAAGGGATGATGCAGCAAAGTAGCGTAAGTATTTCCCTCAGTTTTTGAGAACCAAGGTATCAATCCAGTAGGAGGCTATGCTCGAGTCCCTCGTACCTACACAAAAACAATAGCTCAACACAACCAACGCGCTTAGGGGTTGTCAATCCCTTCACGGTCACTTACGAAAGTGAGATCTGATAGAGACGATAAATAATATTTTTTGGTATTTTTGGTATAGAGATGAAAAGTAAATAAAGTAAAAGCAAAGTAAAAGCAAAGCCATAATAAAGTGATGAAGATTGATATGATGAGAAAGAGACCCGGGGGCCATAGGTTTCACTAGTGGCTTCTCTCAAGAGCATAAGTATTCTACGGTGGGTGAACAAATTACTGTTAAGCAATTGACAGAACTGAGCATAGTTATGAGAATATCTAGGTATTATCATGTATATAGGCATCACGTCCAAGACAAGTGGACCGAAATGATTCTGCATCTACTACTATTACTCCACTCATCGACCGCTATCTAGCATGCATCTAGAGTATTAAGTTAAAAACAGAGTAATGCCTTAAGCAAGATGACATGATGTAGAGGGATAGTTTTATGCAATATGATGAAAACCCCATCTTGTTATCCTCGATGGCAATGATACAATATGTGCCTTGCTGCCCCTTCTATCACTGGGAAAGGACACCGCAAGATCGAACCCAAAGCTAAGCACTTCTCCCATGGCAAGAACAACCAATCTAGTAGGCCAAACCAAACTGATAATTTGAAGAGACTTGCGAAGATAACCAATCATACATAAAATAATTCAGAGAAGATTCAAATATTATTCATAGATAGACTGGATCATAAACCCACAATTCATCGGT
Source organism: Triticum urartu (assembly GCF_003073215.2). Classification (NCBI taxonomy): domain Eukaryota; kingdom Viridiplantae; phylum Streptophyta; class Magnoliopsida; order Poales; family Poaceae; genus Triticum; species Triticum urartu. The sequence goes on along the minus strand of NC_053024.1, from coordinate 591,954,121 downwards.
CTCAACAAACACACCGCAAAAAGAAGATTACATCGAATATATCTCCATAAGAGAGGGGGGAACATTGTATTGAGATCCAAAAAGAGAGAAGAAGCCATCTAGCTACTAACTATGGACCTGTAGGTCTGAAGTAAACTACTCACACTTCATCGGAGGGGCTTGGATGATGATGTAGAAGCCCTCCGTGATCGATGCCACCTCCGGCGGAGCTCCAGAACAGGCCCCAAGATGGGATCTCGTGGATACAGAAAGTTGCGGCGGTAGAATTAGGGTTTTTGGCTCCGTCCCCGATCGTTTGGGGGTACGTGGATATATATATAGGAGGAAGAAGTACATCGGTGGAGCTTCGAGGGGCCCACGAGGCAGGGGGCGCGCCCTAGGGGGGCACCCCCTACCCTCATGACCACCTCGTGGCTTTCTTGACGAAGGGTCCAAGTCTCCTGGATCTTATCTAATGAGAAAATCATGTTTCCGAAGGTTTCATTCTGTTTGGACTCCGTTTGATATTCCTTTTCTTCGAAACCCTAAAACAGGCAAAAACAACAATTCTGGGCTGGGCCTCTGATATGTCTCCAACATATCTATAATTTTTGATTGCTCCATGCTATATTATCTACTGTTTTAGACATTATTATGGGCTTTTATTTTCCACTTTTATATTATTTTTGAGACTAACCTAATTAAACGGAGCCCAGCCCAGAAATTGTTTTTTTTGCCTGTTTTAGGTTTCGAAAAGAAAAGGAATATCAAACGGAGTCCAAACAGAATGAAACCTTCGGAAACGTGATTTTCTCAACAGATAAGAATCCAGGAGACTTGACCCTCCCGTCAAGGAAGCCACGAGGTGGTCACGAGAGGGTAGGGGGCCCCCTGCCTCATGGCCCCTCGAAGCTCCACCCGACGTACTTCTCCTCCTATATATCCACGTTACCCCCAAACGATCGGGGACAGAGCCAAACAAAAACCTAAAATCCACCGCCGCAACTTTCCTGTATCCCACGAGATCCCATCCTGGGGCCTGTTCCGGAGCCTCCGCCGGAGGGGGCATCGATCACGGAGGGCTTCTACATCATCATCCAGCCCCTCCGATGAAGTGTGAGTAGTTTACTTCAGACCTACGGGGTCCATAGCTAGTAGCTCTAGATGGCTTCTTCCTCTTTTTGGATCTCAATACCAATGTTCTCCCCCTCTTCTTGTGGAGATCCTATCGATGTAATCTATTTTTTGCGGTTGTGTGTTTGAGACCGATGAATGTGGGTTTATGATCAAGTCTATCTTTTGCAAGTCTCTTCGAATTATCAGTTTGGTTTGGCCTACTAGATTGGTTTTTCTTGCCATGGGAGAAGTGCTTAGCTTTGGGTTCAATCTTGCGGTGTCCTTTCCCAGTGACAGAAGGGGCAGCAAGGCACGTATTGTATTGTTGCCATCGAGGATAACAAGATGGTTTTTATCATATTGCATGAATATCCCTCTACATCATGTCATCTTGCTTAAGGCGTTACTCTGTTTTTAACTTAATACTCTAGATGCATGCTGGATAGCGGTCGATGAGTGGAGTAATAGTAGTAGATGCAGATCGGTCTACTTGTCTCGGACGTGATGCCTATATACATGATCATACCTAGATATTCTCATAACTATGCTCAATTCTGTCAATTGCTCAACAGTAATTTGTTCACCCACCGTAGAATACTTATGCTCTTGAGAGAAGCCACTAGTGAAACCTATGGCCCCCGGGTCTCTTTCTCATCATATCAATCTCCATCACTTTATTATTGCTTTGCTTTTACTTTGCTTTTACTTTATTTACTTTGCATCTCTATACCCAAAAATACCAAAAATATATATTATTTATCATCTCTATCAGATCTCACTTTCGTAAGTGACCGTGAAGGGATTGACAACCCCTAAGCATGTTGGTTGCGTTGAGCTATTGTTTTTGTGTAGGTACGAGGGACTCGAGCGTAGCCTCCTACTGGATTGATACCTTGGTTCTCAAAAACTAAGGGAAATACTTCCGCTAATTCTTACGCTACTTTGCTGCATCACCGTTTTCTCTTCAAGGGAAAACCAACGCAGTGCTCAAGAGGTAGCAAGAAGAATTTCTGGCGCCGTTGCCGGGGAGTCTGCGCAAAAGTCAACATACCAAGTACCCATCACAATCCCTATCTCCCGCATTACATTATTTGCCGTTTACCTCTCGTTTTCCTCTCCCCCCAATTCACCCTTGCCGTTTTATTCGCCCTCTCTCTCTCTCTATCCTCCCTCTCTCTCTCTATTTGCCTCTTTTGCCCATTTGTTTGCTCGTGTGTTAGTTTGTTTGCTTGTCGTCATGGCTAGTCTCATATCTTCTCCGTTGTCTCCCGAGAATGAACTTTTAAATTTTAAACAAAGGTTAGGAGAAAACCTAAAAGATGCCTGGTTGAGAATAATGGAATCTCATCGTAATTGTACCTCTGAAATAAATCTGAGAATTTTGCTTCGCAATTTTTATGTTGGATTAAATTTGTCTCATAGACAACTCTTGGATTGCATTGCCAAAGGAAATTATATTGAAATCGATCCCCATATTGCACATGAAATTATAGAAGGTATAGTGGGAACACTACCTCAACAAAAGGAGCCTCATCCTACTCAGGAAGAGACACAAGTTTTTGGAAAAAAATGTGAAGTTACTAAAATCTTGCAGAAATCTCTTGAACCTCTTAAGAACATTAGTGGAAATATTCACCGCATGAATATGTTGATTACCCTTTGCAATAAGCGGTTGGATTCTTTAGATCTAAAGATTTCAAAATATGAAGGGAAACGTAAAGAACCTCCTGGATTCGAGCTTGATTCTGCTAAAAATTTGAAAACCAAAGATGGCAATACCTAGATCTATTCTTGCTTGTTATGCCTAGCCAGGGGCGTTAAACGACAGCGCTTGTTGGGAGGCAACCCAATTTTATTTTTATTCCTTGATTTTTGCTCCTGTTTAGTAATAAATAAATTATTTAGCCTCTGTTTTGGTTGTGTTTTTTGTGCTTAATTAGCATTTGTGCCAAGTAGAACCATTGGGAAGACTTCGGTAAAGTCTTGTTGAACTTGCTGTAAAAAACAGAAACTTTAGCGCTCACGAGAACTGCTGTCATTTTTATTTGGAGAGTTATATTTAGTTAATTATTTTTACAGATGATTAACAGATAAATTCCTCACGTCAAGCAATTTATTTTGGAATTTTTGGGGTTCCAGATCTTGCGCTAGCTACAGATTACTACAGACTGTTCTGTTTTTGACAGATTCTGTTTTTCGTGTGTTGATTGCTTATTTTGATGAATCTATGGCTAGTAAAATAGTTTATAATCCATAGACAATTTGGAATACAGTAGGTATAACACCAATATAAATAAATAATGAGTTCGTTACAGTACCTTGAAGTGGTATTTTGTTTTATTTCGCTAACGGAGCTCACGAGATTTTCTGCTTTAAGTTTTGTGTTGTGAAGTTTTCAAGTTTTGGGTAAAGATTTGATGGATTATGGAATGAGGAGTGGCAAGAGCCTAAGATTGGGGATACCCATGGCACCCCCAAGATAATCTAAGGACACCTAAAAGCCAAAGCTTGGGTATGCCCGGGAAGGCATCCCCTCTTTCGTCTACTTCTATCGGTAACTTTACTTGGAGCTATATTTTTATTCACCACATGATATGTGTTTTGCTTGGAGCGTCTTTTATGATTTGAGTCTTTGCTTGTTAGTCTACCACAATCATCCTTGCTGTACACACCTTTTGAGAGAGCCATACATGATTTGGAATTTGATAGAATACTCTATGTGCTTCACTTATATCTTTTGAGCTTTATAGTTTTGCTCTAGTGCTTCACTTATATCTTTTAGAGCACGGTGGTGGATTTGTTTATGGAAACTATTGATCTGTCATGCTTCACTTAGATTATTTTGAGAGTCTTAATAGCATGGTAATTTTCTTAAAATCCTAATATGCTTGGTATGCAAGAATAATAATAAAACTTTCGTATGAGTGTGTTGAATACTAAGAAAAGTTTGATGCTTGATGATTGTTTTGAAGATATGGAGGTTAATATATCAAAGTCATGCTAGTGAAGTAGTTGTGAAATTGAATAAAAACTTGTGTGAGGTTTGCAAAGGTACCGCTAGCATGCACGTATGGTGAACGTTTTATGCAACAAATTTGAAACATGATTGTTTATTTGATTGTCTTCCTTATGGAGTGGCGGTTCGGGAACGAGCGATGGTCTTTTCCTACCCAATCTATCCCCCTAAGGAGCATGCGCATAGTTGCCCGAGGTTTTTGATGAACTTGTTAGATTTTTGCAATAAGTATGTGAGTTCTTTATGACTAATGTTGAGTCCCATGGATTATACGCACTCTCAACCCTCCATCCTTGCTAGCCTCTTCGGTACCCTGCATGCCCTTTCTCACATTGAGAGTTGGCGCAAAAACTTCGCCGGGTGCATCCAACCCCGTGATATGGATACGCTCCTTTCACACAATAAACCTCCTTTATCTTCTCAAAACAGCCACCATAACCTACCTAATTATGCATTTCCCATAGCCATTCTGAGATATATTGCCATGCAACTTTCCATCATTTCGTTCATCATGACATATTCATAATTGTCATATTGCTTAGCATAATCATGTAATTGACATAGTATTTGTGGCACAGCCACCGTTCATAATTCTTTCATACATGTCACTCTTGGTTCATTGCATATCCCGGTACACCGCCAGAGGCATTCATATAGTCATATTTGTTCTAGTACCGAGTTGTAATCATTGAGTTGTAAATAAATAGAAGTGTGATGATCATCATTATTAGAGCATTGTCCCAAGTGAGGAATAAAAAAAGAGAAAGGCCATAAAAAAGAGAAGGCCCAAAAAAGGACCCAAAAATGAGAGAAAAAGAGAGAAGGGACAATGTTACTATCCTTTTACCACACTTGTGCTTCAAAGTAGCAACATGATCTTCATAATAGAGAGTCTCTCATGTTATCACTTTCATATACTAGTGGGGATTTTTCATTATAGAACTTGGCTTGTATATTCCAACAATGGGCCTCCTCAAGTGCCCTAGGTCTTCGTGAGCAAGCAAGTTGGATGCACACCCACTAGTTTCTTTTGTTGAGCTTTCATACATTGATAGCTCTAGTGCATCCGTTGCATGGCAATCCCTACTCCTTGCATTAACATCAATCGATGGGCATCTCCATAGCCCATTGATTAGCCTCATTGATGTGAGACTTTCTCCTTTTTTGTCTTCTCCACATAACCCCCTTCATTATATTATATTCCACCCATAGTGCTATGTCCATGGCTCGCGCTCATATATTGCGTGAAAGTTTATAGGTTTGAGATTACTAAAGTATGAAACAATTGCTTGGCTTGTCATCAGGGTTGTGCATGATGAGAGCATTCTTGTGTGACGAAAATGAAACATGACTAAACTATATGATTTTGTAGGGATGAACTTTCTTTGGCCATGTTATTTTGAGAAGACACAATTGCTTAGTTAGTATGCTTGAAGTATTATCATTTTTATGTCAATATGAACTTTTTCTTGAATATTTCGGATCTGAATATTCATACCACAATTAAGAAGAATTACATTAAAATTATGCCAAGTAGCACTCCGCATCAAAAAATTCTGTTTTTATCATTTACCTACTCGAGGACGAGCAGGAATTAAGTTTGGGGATGCCTAATACATCTCCAATGTATCTATAATTTTTGATTGCTCCAGGCTATATTATCTACTGTTTTGGACTATATTGGGCTTTATTTTCCACTTTTATATTATTTTTGGGACTAACCTATTAACCGGAGGCCCAGCCCAGAATTGCTGTTTTTTTGCCTATTTCAGTGTTTCGGAGAAATAGAATATCAAACGGAGTCCAAACGGAATGAAACCTTCGGGAACGTCATTTTCTCATCAGATAAGATCCAGGAGACTTGGACCCTCCGTCAAGAAAGCCACGAGGCGGTCACGAGGGTGGAGGGCGCCCCCTACCTTGTGGGACCCTCGAAACTCCACCGACGTACTCCTTCCTCCTATATATACCTACGTACCCCCAAACGATCGGGGACGGAGCCAAAAACCTAATTCCACCACCGCAACTTTCTGTATCCATGAGATCCCATCTTGGGGCCTGTTCCGGAGCTCCGCCGGAAGGGGAATTGATCACGGAGGGCTTCTACATCATCATCCAAGCCTCTCCGATGAAGTGTGAGTAGTTTACTTCAGACCTACGGGTCCATAGTTAGTAGCTAGATGGCTTCTTCTCTCTTTTTGGATCTAAATACAATGTTCTCCCCCTCTCTTGTGGAGATCTATTCGATGTAATCTTCTTTTTTGCGGTGTGTTTGTTGAGACTGATGAATTGTGGGTTTATGATCAAGTCTATCTATGAAAAATATTTGAATCTTCTCTGAATTCTTTTATGTATGATTGGTTATCTTTGCAAGTCTCTTTGAATTATCAGTTTGGTTTGGCCTACTAGATTGGTTTTTCTTGCCATGGGAGAAGTGCTTAGCTTTGGGCTCAATCTTGCAGTGTCCTTTCCCAGTGACAGAAGGGGCAGCAAGGCACGTATTGTATTGTTGCCATCGAGGATAACAAGATGGGGGTTTTATCATATTGCATGAAATTATCCCTCTACATCATGTCATCTTGCTTAAGGCGTTACTCTGTTTTTAACTTAATACTCTAGATGCATGCTGGATAGCGGTCGATGAGTGGAGTAATAGTAGTAGATGCAGGCAGGAGTCAGTCTACTTGTCTCGGACGTGATGCCTATATACATGATCATACCTAGATATTCTCATAACTATGCTCAATTCTGTCAATTGCTCAACAGTAATTTGTTCACCCACCGTAGAATACTTATGCTCTTGAGAGAAGCCACTAGTGAAACCTATGGCCCCCGGGTCTCTTTCTCATCATATCAATCTCCATCACTTTTATTATTGCTTTGAGTTAGTAACACCCCGGATGTAATTTACCTTATCTGTACTCCCAACTCTTGCCGTTTCCGGGCTAAGTTATTTTATTTCCTCGTTGTCGGGTTTTTGTCTCCGTGTGTTGTTGTCTTTGTCATGCATCTCATATCATGTCATCATGTGCATTGCATTTGCATACGTGTTCGTCTCATGCATCCGAGCATTTTCCCCGTTGTCCGTTTTGCATTCCGGCGCTCCTATGTCCTCCGGTGTCCTTTCTACCTCTTTTCGTGTGTGGGGTTAAACATTTCCGGATTGGACCGAGACTTTCATGCGGCCTTGGTTTACTACCGGTAGACCGCCTGTCAAGTTTCGTACCATTTGGACTTCGTTTGATACTCCAACGGTTAACCGAGGGACCGAAAAGGCCTCGTGTGTGTTGCAGCCCAACACCCTTCCAATTTGGCCCAAAACCCACCTAAACCCTCCCATCATCTAGAGCGTTCGATCACGATCGCGTGGCCGCAAACCACACCTCATTTGGAGCTTCCTAACTCCCTCTACCTATATAAAACTAGCCCCTCCTCCGAAATTTCCGGGTCTCTCCTACCCCTAACCCTAGAACTCCACCCGCCGCCGCCGGACACCAAAAATCCGGGGCAGCGGACGTCCGCCTGCTCCGCCGGACCTACCGGATCGCGACACATGGCCCGTGCGGTTGCCACATCGCGGCCGGCCGCGCGCGGCCCTCCCGCCGCATCGGGCCCGAAGCCGGCTGCCCGCGCCTTCCTTGCCCAGCGCCGCCCGCGCCTTCTCGCCCCCCCCCCCCCCCGCCTTTCTTCTCCGTCATCGGCGTCCTCCGGCCGCCGCGCAAGGTCACCGGCGACCCGACCCGGCAGCTCCGGCCGCCGGAGCCTGACGCCCCCGCGTCGTGGCTCGCCTCCAACCTCGCCGCCCGGACCTCCTCCGCCGCCCTCGCGCCCCGGATCCGGCTCCCTCTCCCTCCTCCTCCTCGGAACGACAAGTCTGGCGACCCTCCAGCGAGTTCTTCGATTCCGGCGAAGAACCTCGATCCGCGTGTGATCTGTATCTAGATCTGGGTTGATTTTCCCTCCTTACACTAATATTTTTTTGCATACATTGACATGCCATACCTCTGCATCCGTAGCTCCGATTCGTGCGTGTAGCATATCAAAATGTTTGTCTCGACGAGTCTCATTGCATCATTTTCATTTGAGCTCATCTTGATGCCCGAAATGCTGTTGGAAGAGGGCTAGGTGAGGAATATTTCATATTTGTTTCAGCAAATGGCCTTTTGTCATTTTTGCCATGATTAATGTGTGCATGCTATGATCCTGAGCTCTACATGTGTTTGGTAGAATACCATGTTATCTTTACAGAGGTGCTTGCCATGTATATTTGTGATCTTTGTGGTGACTAGCACAAGCAGGCAAAGTAGCTTACCCAATGATGCTGATTTCAGGGACTTAGAATTTCACGAAGTCCTTGTCCTGATATTGTTTTCATGCCATATGTTCATGTTGTTTCCTAGTGATCCGTGCCTCTTTTGAGGATGATCAGTAAGGATGTTTTGTTAATCTTGTTGTGCTCTATCCATCTATGTCTTTGTTTGAAATTATGGAGCAATGTAGCTTGAGTCCATCGACCTATACTTTTATTATAAAATGTTCCTGGCAGACTGTTGACATGTTTAGCGATTTTGCCGAGGATGTTGCTATTGATCCGTGCATGCTATGTTGTTGTTCTTGCCGTGCCTACCTGTTAACTGTTTTGCATGCTCCAGTTTTTCACTAAGTCTGAATCTGTTTGTGTTTTTGCTATGTTCACATGCTTGCAATTGTATTTTCTGATCCCTTTTGGCTCAAGGTCACTAAGGGACTTTTGTTATATGCTTAGAATAGCTTCATACCATGCCTTCCTTTGCCATGATATGTTCTTGTAGCAGGTAGTTTTCATGCTCTAAAGATTGCTTCCTGATGATAAATTCCAGACTTGTGTTAATTTCACTAAGTCTGAAACCTGTCATCATTTGCACTTTTTCCATGCTTGTTTGAACCTGTTAATGGATGAATTAGCCGTAGCTCAGTGTTCATCTTTTGTCAAGCATCATGATTGGATCCTTGCCATATATTTTTTTGTCATGTTTGAGTGCTGTAGCATATTTATCTTGATGCATTTAGATGGCTACTTGCTGATTATCGCAGACCGGTGCCATATTTGTTTTGTTTGCCATTTCCAAACCGTGCATCCGATTCCGGTGATCTTTTTATCGATTTCAACCGAAATCATCTCCCCTTTCTAGTGGCACTCTTGGTTTTCCAAGTTGAATCCAGATTCAATCATTCCTTTCCAAATCTTGCATATGCATCACATATCGCATCCCGCATATCATACCATGTTTGCATCTTGTTGCTTGAGCATTGCACGTGGTTGATTGCGTTCCTTTTTGCTTGTTGTTCTTGCTTGGGTAGAGCCGGGAGACGAGTTCGTGAACGAGGAGCCCGTTGAGTTCTCTTACGAGGATCAAGGCAACTCTGAGTACTTTGCAAGCAAGATGACCATACCCTCGAAATCACTTCTATCTTTGCTTGCTAGATGCTCGCTCTTTTGCTATGCCTATGCTACGTTACCTACCACTTGCCTATCATGCCTCCCATATTGCCATGTCAAACCTCTAACCCACCATGTCCTAGCAAACCGTTGTTTGGCTATGTTACCGCTTTGCTCAGCCCCTCTTATAGCGTTGCTAGTTGCAGGTGAAGTTTGGAGATCGTTCCTTGTTGGAACTTGTTTATTGTTGGGATATCACAATATTATCTTGTTTATCTTAATGCACCTATATACTTGGTAAAGGGTGGAAGGCTCGGCCTTATGCCTAGTGTTTAGTTCCACTCTTGCCGCCCTAGTTTCCGTCATATCGGTGTTATGTTCTCGGATTTTGTGTTCCTTACACGGTTGGGTTATAATGGGAACCCCTTGACAGTTCGCCTTGAATAAAACTCCTCCAGCAATGCCCAACATTGGTTTTACCATCTGCCACCTAGCCTCTTTTTCCCTTGGGTTTCCGGAGCCCAAGGGTCATCTTTATTAAACCCCCCCGGGCCAGTGCTCCTCTGAGTGTTGGTCCAAACTAGAGCCCCTTGCAGCGCCACCTCGGGGAAACTCGAGGGCTGGTTTTAGTTGTACGGATTGCTTATCTGAGTGTGCCCTGAGAACGAGATATGTGCAGCTCCTATCGGGATTTTTCGGCACATTCGGGCGGTGTTGCTGGACTTGTTTTACCATTGTCGAGGATGTCTTGTAATCGGGATGCCGAGTCTGATCGGATTGTCTTGGGAGAAGGAATATCCTTCGTTGATCGTGAGAGCTTGTGATGGGCTAAGTTGGGACTCCCCTACAGGGATTTGAACTTTCGAAAGCCATGCCCGCGGTTATGGGCAGATGGGAATTTGTTAATGTCCGGTTGTAGATAACCTGAAACTTAACTTAATTAAAATGCACCAACCGCGTGTGTAACCATGATGGTCTCTTCTCGGCGGAGTTCGGGAAGTGAACACGGTGTTGGAGTAATGCTTGACGTAGGTTGTTCTAGGATCACTTCTTGATCATAGTTGTTCGACCGTGATTTTGCCTTCTCTTCTCGCTCTCTTTTGCGAGTATGTTAACCACCATATATGCTAGTCGCTTGCTGCAGCTCCACATCATACCTTTGCCTTACCTATAAGCTTAAATAGTCTTGATCGCGAGGGTGTGAGATTGCTGAGTCCCCGTGACTCACAGTTTACTTCCAAAACCAGATGCAGGGACCGATGATACCGCTCCAGACGATGCGCTTGAGCTCAAGTGGGAGTTCGATGAAGACTCTCGTCGTTACTATGTGTGTTTCCCAGATGATCAGTAGTGGTGCCCAGTTGGGGCGATCGGGGACTTTGTCGCATTTGGGGGTTGATCTTTATTTTGGTACCGTAGTCAGACCATGAGTGTATTGGATGAATGTGATGACTTATTTATGCATTTGTGTGACATGGCGAGTGTAAGCCAACTATGTACCTTTTCCCCTTTATTTATTTACATGGGTTCTTGTGAAGATTACCTCACTTGCGACATTGCTTTCGATGCGGTTATGCCTCTAAGTCGTGCTTCGACACGTAGGAGGTATAGCCACATCGAGGGCGTTACAAGTTGGTAATCTGAGCCTTCCCCGACCTTAGGAGCCCCCTGCTTGATCGAATCGCTGGCGTTGTTGAGTCTAGAAAAATGTTTTGAGTCATTTAGGAATTTTATATATTGGAGAGTTAGGAATTCTTTTTACTCCTCAGTCCCTTCATCGCTCTGGTGACGCATCCTGACGTAGAGTTTTGACTCTTCTCTTCTCAAATTTTACTAAAAAATTTAGGATCACGCGGGTATCTTGGAATCATTCCGATGGTTTTGTGATGCGAACATTGTTCTTGGTGCCTCCTGACATTTAGGGGTTGTGGCAGTGTCCCGGGGAGTTGTGCTCCGAGGTGTTGTCGTCACAATTTTATCGTTGAGATTCGGGAATACCTGAGTTTCGCCGACATCGAAAATCTCTTTTATGCAGTTGTTGGTGAGATAACCTCGATGCCACCCAGTACTGGGGCGGGAGTTCGGGAGTATTGCCATAACTTGTATAACGGATGCTTTTTGAAGGTTGAGGTAAATGATTTCCGAAGGTTTCTTGGTTATGTGTTGAAGGATGGATACAGCTGGATGTAGGATTTGCTAGCTTTGGGTGAGATATTATGCTTCCCCTATATCCCCAACACCTGATTGCATAACCGGAAAGGTTCGGGAGTTTCATAGGTGGGAATTCTTGTAGCTCTAGTTCTTCTTCCGCGGATATTTGGTTTGGGATTGGGTAATCCTCACCAAGTATTTGTTCTTGTCCGTACCTTGTTATTTTATTATTCTACCTCTATCTACTAGCTTCTCAATTTATGGAAATGTGACCATTTCAATTGGAATGCATTCGTTCATTTTGTTCGGATGTGAAGACTTTATGTTGCAATTTCAATCCGTTTGATTCAGCTTGAATATTTGCCTGTCAATATGCTAATGGATGTCACCCTCTTCAGGATGGCTCCTGCTAAGGGCAACAATCAGAATCAGGATCCGCCACCACCACCTCCACCTCCGGAGGCATGGCAAGCTGTGATGGCCTCTACCAATGCAAACACGCAGCTGATCATGCAAATTCTTCAAGAGCGCAACCAAGGGAATCATGGCCATGGCAACAATCAGAATCAGTTTGCTACACTCAACCAGTTCCTCGCTAATCAGCCAAAGACCTTCAGCAACTGTATCGAGGCCTCAGACGCTAATGATTGGCTCGTGGACATATGCAAGCATTTCGAGTGCAGTAACGTCGGGCCTGAGGACTTTGTCAAGTTTGCCTCCTTCCAACTCAAAGACCAAGCTGCAGAATGGTTTCAGCAATACAAAGATTCCAGAGGAGGCCATGTGATTACCTGGGATGAATTCTGTCAAGACTTCAAAGCTCATCATATTCCTCAGAGTGTTGTTGAAAGCAAGCGTGAGGAATTCCGCAACCTGAAGCAAGGCACTATGTCTGTTTACCAGTACAACATCATGTTTCAGAAGCTCGCCCGTTTCGCTAAGCAAGACGTCCCTGACGAGAAGAGCATGATATACCAGTTCAGGGGTGGTCTCAGAGAAGAACTCCAGCTAGCTCTCGTCCTCTTTGAGCCCAAGAAGTATGATGAGTTTTACAACATGGCAATGAAGCAAGAGGCTGCTCAACTGAAGTGCGATGCTTCCAAGAAGCGAGTCAGAGATGCTACTCCTTCTTCCTCAACTCAAGTGGCTAAGCAGCAAAAGTATTGGCTGCCTCCTCCTTCGTTCCGTCAGCCTTATTAGCAGAAGAGCAAAGGTGGCAATGGATCTTCCCACCCACCCAACCCTGGCTTTCAGAACAAGACTTCTTCTCAAGCTCCAAGATCAAGTGCTTTGTATCACCGTCCGCTCTCAGAGGTCACATGCAAAAAGTGCCAACAGAAGGGTCACTATGCCAACAAATGCTTCAATCAGAGGCGCCTTCCTCCTCCTCCTATGAGATCTGCAAGTACAGCTGTGGTCAAGCATAACCCCAAGTACGCCAAGGTCAACATGGTGAATGTAGCTCAGGCAGAGGACTCGTCAGATGTCATCATGGGTAACCTTCCTGTTAACGATATTCCTGCAAGAGTTCTTTTTGACACTGGTGCATTGCATTGTTTCATCTCGATACATTTTGCATCTAAGCATGATTTTGTTACTCAAGTGTTGCCGAAACCTTTGGCTATTGTCTCTCCAGCCCATCAAATGACTTCTCGAGTATGCGTTCCGAATGTTTCAATCACATTGGGTGACTATAAGTTCTTTTCTTATCCTAATGTTCTTTGTGACTCGGATATTGATCTTATTCTTGGAATGGATTGGCTTTCTAAGCACAAGGCTCACCTTGATTGTGCTGCCAGGCAGATTCAATTGACTCATTCGTCTGAGGATGTTATTGTCTTTGCCACTCGTGATGATACCATCCGTCTGTTTTCTCTCAATGAGAAGGGCGAGTTGGATGCCATCTCTCAAATTCCAGTCGTTTGCGAATATCAAGATGTCTTTCCAGAAGAGCTTCCAGGAATGCCTCCGCACCGGCCAGTTGAATTCGTTATCGATCTTGAGCCTGGCACGGAACCTATTTGCAAACGTCCTTAC